>NW_018165040.1:1112515-1118486 GCF_001263595.1 Phalaenopsis equestris
TTCAATATATATGAGAATCATGACATTATAACTGTGGCTGTACAAAGTTAATCTATAAGAGTGAGAAGAATGACAAAAATTTAGGAAATTTGAGTTGCATGAATGCCAATCTCACTAGTTGGTGGAGAAGTTACGCCACTATGCATGAACACCTATGATAGTCTGATGGTTTATGCAGTGGAAACATATAGTCAAATTGTGATGGAGTTTGCAATGTTGTAGGATACTGGGAAACTGCATGTATATACATCTATAAATGCAGATGAGCAACTATAGTGATTGAAAAATCTTAGAATTTTGTCCCGCTTGCATATCTATTGGTTAATCTTTGGGTCAAGCTCAACCTCTTATAATACATTAACAATGTTTAGTATTTTAAGCTTAGTTTCATCAAGTACAAAAGATATATTAGTAACACTCTCAGACAATAAACACAATAATCTCCTTGGAACAAGGAAAAATGGAGCTCCTCTATTTTTACTTCATCACAATCATCATCAAATAATGGCTCATTGTTCCTCAATATGTTTAATTGGTCTAATCTAGTCTTGCATGGGCTTGTTTTTCCACTTGCACATATTGAGATTATGATTTTTAGTTTGTCTAAACCGTTTATCATTAAATCATGGCTCATTATTATTATTATTATTATTATTATTTGACTATCCTATAGTGTGCTTAATTGGATAGTAAAAGAAGTTTAGCAATTGAATAGCAAGCCTATTAATCAATTATAATTACTTGTTTGCTCATATTGTGAAGCAAAAATTGATTGCACTTCATTGGACATTAACTGCCCACTCAAGTAATAAAGAATGCAAATATTTGTTCATAGATTATGCTAAGAGCAAAATGCAATTCTTATATTACTTGTGTATAACTCGTGCAATTTCAGTTCATAGCGAAAGAAAACTCAAATTCCAAATCCTAGCCACAAATCTTGTCTAAAGACAAAAAATCGACAACCAAATTGAGAAGCCAATGATGTGGCTTAAGCTTAACCATGGTTGAATAAGCTTTAGCTCTTTCTCGCTTTTCTCCTTAAGCAAAGATAAGCTATGATTGGCTTAATCCTGAGTTTTTGCAAATTGATAATGATGTCTAGTGTCCATGACATAATTCTACAAATAACATGTTTGGGTCATTAACTCTTGCTTTTATATCTTTAGGTGTTGTTCAATTAACAGATAAGAAAGACAGCATAGAAATTTTTCATTAATTTCATTGAGAAACTATACAGTATATATTTAGATACCTTGTAAATTTTGTAGCATTAAGGTGCATGTACTGCTATTTTATGAATTTCTGTTTGCTTTTAAACTCAAAGCAAGTTTCAAAATATGAAGATTTACATACATATCACTTAATTCCTATGTATTTACATATCTAACACCTAAAGTATAATTTTTACATGTCTGCCACCCTAACTCTGCATAAAAAGGTTTATTTTACTTTGCTTAAGTTAATATAGTGATATTTTATGTGATATGAAAGATTTGGGTGTATAAATGTAAAAAATAAAATTTAACTGTTAAGTATATAAATACATAGGAATTAGGTGGTATGCATCATCTATCATGTATGTAAATACGCCTTAAACATAACTGAATTCTTTAACTTTCATGATGCAGCAATTTTTGTGCAAACATCTGATATAATCCTCAATTAATTTATTGCAGATACACGCCTAATGTAAATAGATTGTTGTTGATCATGGCTTGTGTTCCTTTTAACTCTTGATTCTTCAAGCATTTACCGAGTTCAACTCAACTCTAACATTTCAGTACAATGTTGGGAGAAATAGTTTAGTGGTAGAGAGACTGCCTGAAATCTTCCTATTTTATGAATGTTGTAAGTTCAAATCCAATTTAGAAACGCCATCTGTAATAATCTCAACTGTCTTCCAATGTTAGAGGTCCGGAATTTAAAACTGAGCGGTAGTAGATGTTCTCTTTTTCCTGAAATTGGGAATTGTTAAGTTAGAATTTGATTTTTAATTTTCAGAAAATTGTGAGATAGTGATAGGAGTATATAGTAATTTTTCTTGGCCCTTGAACTTCTGTGCATTGCCATTTGGAAGAAAAAAAAATAAATAAAGAAGATTTACATACATACCGCTCAATTCTTGTATATTTATACAGTTATCACCTGAAATTCAATTTTTACAAAAGCACCACCTTACCCATGCATGAAAAGGTATATTTGACCTTTTATTAGTCAAAACGGTGGTGTTTTTTATGTGATATAAAGGACTCGGGTGGTATACATGTAAAAAATATATATATGTAAAGTTTAGGTGTTACATATGTAAACACATAGGAATTGGGTGGTATGTATATAAATGTCCCAAGTAGTAACTGATTACTATGTATGCTGTCTATATATATTACTCTTTATGTAAACACCACTCTATTCTCATGTATTTACATATCTAACCTTTATTTCAATTTTTACATATATAGATCCTTACCCATCCATGAAAAGGTTTATTTCACTTAAAAATTTTAAATGATGATATTTCTGACGGAATATGAAAGATTTGGTGGTATAAATATAAAAAAAAAAATGAAGTTTAGTAAAGCATTTGTTTTAGTTGAATGAATTTGATTTGGGCTATGGGAAAGTTCTGTTTTGGCTTGTAATTTAAATTATTTTTCACTTTATTTTTGTTTGCTGATATACGACTCTTCATTTTATTGGGTTTTTGAGTTTTAAGTGTGGATTGAACTCAGCATCTTAAAAGAAATAGTTTTCTTAGCAACCTCTGGCCTTGAATCTTTATTATCCATACTTTTCACAGATTTATAGATATATATATACACATACATACACTGTATTGCTTAATGAATGAGTATTAAATCTTTCATCATTCTAGGATAATGATTATTCATTATCATCTTTTAGATCCATGTAAGAATTGATTAGACCAACTTTAATGGACTGTCTGACTTTACAATGATGCACATTTAACGGGCTCTCTGATCTTATTATGATGCTGTGATACCATCTTATTACCATGTCTTCCCCATTATTTGGGAATAACTAATCTATCCATATGTCCAACAACCTCCATAACATTCAAGCGCAACCATAGTGTCACCTACATGTCATATCTGAGGAATGGAAAGTATCAAGTTGATTGTTGGTTATGACCTCCATGAGCTTCTCGTGTAGCCTTATTTTCACTTTTAGGCGATGTCATTTTCCTTATTGTGGGATAACTATTCTGACTATTTTCAATGATCTTCACAATCATTCTACGCCATCATGTTGTTGCCTTTAGGCTGCTTCATTTTCAACCATAAGAGAGTATTGTCTAGATGTTATTTCTCGACTATAATCACTAGACCATCATCGTCATCAAATTGCTACAATATAATTGTTATTGGTTGGTTTTTATCATCCCGCCAATGATGTATGTTTGTCATTCTTCTGTCAGGATCACTTTACCATCAACTCTAGATCAATGTGGTTTGATTGTCATCGCCCAATTATCATCATTATCCAACACTATTAGACAATTACAATAACACGACATCAAAGAAGTGCTCCCAATTTTATAATTACGTCTTCTCTAATTATGAGGAAGAACAAATTATTAATGAATTATTTTAACTTATTCAGGCCCGCTTTTTTCCTTTTTTATTTTTTTGCTTTCAAATCAAAACATTTAATATCCCATACGCTCATTTAATTGTTTAATAAATTATTTTAACTCTATAATTATGTCTTCTTAATTATGACGAAAGTTGTTTTTTTTACTATATATTTGTTTAATAGAATGCACAAATAATAGGAATTTTTAACTTATTTGAAATTTAATTAGATTCATTAAATTTAAGTAGGTTCAATTGAAATTAAAGATGTGAATTGAGTTCAAAGATTGTTAATCGCTTGAAAATTTATTTGATATTTAGCTCAAATAGAGGTCAAATCAAAATAAACGAGCCGAGCTATGAGCCAAAACGATGGATCAAACTTTTTTGAGCCGATTTCTAACTATACAAGAATCTGCTTGAATTCTTTTTTATTCATTAAAAATTATATATAATGCTAAATAGAACCAAATATAAGGAGCTACAAGCTGATTTCGAGCTGAAATGAATTCAAACAACTCAATTTGCACATCTTGTTTTGATTTCGAGTCATATCGAGTGGATTTCAAGTTGGAATAGATACAAATAACTCAATTTTGAGCCAGCTCGGCTCGATTTTGAGCTAAATTGAGCTTTATTTAATTTCAAACCGAGCCAAATCTAGCTCAAACATAATGAGCCGTAAGCTGATTTCGATCCGAAGTCAATCCATTCAAACAAAGGGCCCCAACTCAACTCAAAATGGACCCCTTAACCTCCCTAATTGAAACTAGTAGACTCGTTTTGATTTCCGAGCTAGAACGGATCCAAATAGCTCAAATATAGCCATCTTATTTAGATTTTGAGCCCCATCAAACAAGATTCAATTTCATTAAATTGGTTCAAAATCAAATACAATGAGTCGACCGTAAGGCCCGACCCGTTTAACAGTCGACCTTCGTCCCTATATAACCCTAAAAATCCTTCCCTTTCGTCGACGAATTTCTCAACCCATTTTCTTTGTTTGCGAGTTAGTTCCTCTTTCTTTCTTCTCTGTATCACGATGATGAGAGCTTCTCTCCTCCGATGCGCGGAAACCGTGCAGAGAAGAGGCTCCTCTTCTTCTCCTCTTATCTCCCGATCTTTCTCTTCCGGCTCGCTTCCCGACCGAAAAGTCGCCATCCTCGGCGCAGCTGGCGGGATAGGCCAGCCTCTCTCTCTTCTCTTGAAGTTGAATCCTCTCGTTTCCAGCCTCTCCCTCTACGATATCGCAGGCACTCCCGGCGTCGCCGCCGATGTCAGCCACATCAACACTCGAGCCGAGGTACCATTGTTTCTTTATTTCAATGCTTTGGTTTGTGTAATTCAGAGTTTTAGATCCATGGTTATTTTCCATAGGTGGCGGGATATGCGGGCGAGGAACAGCTCGGGAAAGCTCTTGAGGGATCAGATGTTGTTATTATACCCGCCGGAGTTCCAAGGAAGCCGGGTATGACTCGAGATGATCTGTTCAACATTAATGCGGGGATCGTGAAATCTCTTGCTGCCGCCATTGCTAAGTACTGCCCAAATGTATGCTTTTGCTCTCAATCTTTAATCCTTTTACTATGCGATTTTTTTTAGTTCTCATCCTGTGTGTATATTAATTTGTTCAGGCACTTGTTAATATGATTAGCAACCCGGTGAATTCAACGGTGCCTATTGCTGCAGAGGTGTTTAAGAAGGCGGGAACTTATGATGAGAAAAAGCTTTTTGGTGTTACTACTCTTGATGTTCTCAGAGCTAAGACCTTCTATGCTGCCAAGGCTAAGGTTCCAGTCGAGGGTAAAACTTTCGGGATTCTGATTTACATGACAATCTCTTGTTCGCGTATTTTAGTTATGAGATGATTGTTTGTAACTCCATTTGGTATATTATTGTCATATTTTGCAGAGGTTAATGTCCCTGTAGTTGGTGGGCATGCGGGTATTACTATCTTGCCTCTATTTTCACAGGTGATTCTTTTACTTTTCTTTTTGTCTTACTTACGTCTTTACTGGCTTTGATTGTCTTTTTTTTTCTTTGGTTTTCTTTTGAGTATGTGATCATTGCAAGTTTGCATGTTTGATTTCACATTGTGCTGTGTCTTGTGATTGAAAGGCAACTCCTGCAAGTAATTCCTTGTCGCATGAGGATATTAAGGCTCTTACGAAGAGGACCCAGGATGGAGGAACTGAGGTCGTGGAGGCAAAGGCAGGGAAAGGTTCTGCAACATTGTCCATGGCGTAAGTCTCAAACTCCATGTCAATTTTTACGTTATCATATGTCTTAGCCGAGTCATGTCGTGCTTCATTCAAAATTGCTGCCATTTAGGTTCTTGAAGTAGAGTAAATGTTTATATATATATATATATATAT
>NW_018165040.1:1118513-1125408 GCF_001263595.1 Phalaenopsis equestris
TATATATATATAGATGTTATGAAGTTATGTTTTTGGTATCCATTGTAGGCTATTTGGTTTCATTATTTAGTTAGCTTAATAAATCTTAAAAAATTTCCCAGGACCTTACCTCTGTATTAAATGGCTGTTATGGATAAACATTGATAGGCCTTATTTAGGATGAATTAATATGGTATCCTTCTTTTTGGCCTTTTGCCTTTTGAATTTTTGGTGTTCTCTTCTTTATGCGCATTTTTGTTTATTGTGCCATCATCTTTTAACCGTTCTGACTAAAAACAAGCTGAACTATATTCCGCGGCTGAATGAGGGAATTGGTGCAGTTATGCAGGTGCCATTTTTGCTGAAGCATGCTTGAAGGGCCTGAATGGAGTTCCGGATGTAATAGAATGCTCTTTTGTCCAATCACATGTTACAGAGTTACCTTTCTTTGCGTCAAAGGTGATTTATTTTACATTTTTACTCCTTTTTTTTAATTTTTTTGTTTGTACGATGTTACATATTTGAATCATGCTTAACTTGCATTGTTATGTGTTCTATGTGGTGTTTTTATCTCTTATATATATAGTATAGATGCAACAAATAAAACCTCCTGTTGCGAGGTCATTAGCATTTTTCTTAAAGTTGTATATTCCAATAGAATCATTAAATTTTGGCTAAATTTATGTAAATTTTAACTCATTGGAGGAAAATCTTGATTGGTTCTTTATCTGCTAGCATGTTAGCAATACATTGCATCTAAATTGTAACCTTTGTTAGTCTGTATTTAAAATTTAATTGATCATCATTTTTTGTCTTTCCACTAATGAAGATACATCTAATGTATAGGCTTTCTGTCTTTTAACGACCATGTGCATTTAATCAACCATCATCAGCCAAATTCCTGTTTTCGAAATTTCTATTCATGAAGCCAAGATTTTAATGTTCTTCTATCTGATAAAATTATTATTATTATTTTTTAATGACATTTTTATAATAATTATTTTGACTGCAAATTAGTTTGAAGAAAGGCTTTTCTTTTCTTTTTTTTATATTTTTCATATACTTTGATTACCCTTAGATGAATGATTTAGCTCTATTATTATTGAACTTTCTCAGAGTATATCCTCTTCATCACATGAAGTTGGAGCAATTTTTTTATTTTGGTTTGAAGTGGTGTTACCACAGCCTTATATGATGTTCAGTTGGCTTAATTGTTTCATAAAAATATAGGATTATTTGGTGGAATATTTTAAATTTTTGTACTAGCAATTTCAAATTTTATGTAGCATTTTGTGTCAAGGCATATGAGAGGATTTAGCCTAACATTGGATAGTTAAAAAAATACATAGGTTTAGAAATGCTATGTGGTTGACAACTCCTAATATATTGGCCTCATTTCTTAAATTTCTGGTTTGATATTTGTCAAACTAAATTTTATGTAGCATTTTGTGTCAAGGTATATGAGAGGATGTAGCCGAGCATTGGAAGGTTAAAAAATACGTAGGTGTAGAAATACTATGTGGTTAACAACTCCTAGTATATTGGTTTCATTGCTTAAGCTTTTGGTTTAATGTTTGTTCACCTACTAGTATATTGGTCTAATTTTAAACCCCTCAATGTTCCACTCTCCTTTTAATTGGTGTCTGAGCTATTATTAGTCTGTTCGGATTCAAGCGGTTCATGCTATATGTGGACTTATGGGTTTTTTTTACATTAATCTTGTATGGTGATTACTAGTCTCCATGTGGTTGTGTGTGTTTTTGGTGCATTCCGATTGATGATGTTGAAAAGTTTTGTATGCGGGGAGTGATTGCCAATGCACAGGGCTCTCATTTGGTGGAGTGATGTGATGATATGTAAAATTATTGAGTTTAATCCTATATCATATTGTTAAAAAATACACTGGTGTAGAAATATTGTGCACTTGACTCACATTCATAAGCATAAGCTTTTGTGTTAATGCATATTAATCTACTAGTTTATTTGTCTCAATTGGACCTCTTCTGCTTTCCACCCTCGCAAGACTTTGCAATTGAAGGGCCGAAGAGATTGTGAGAATTTGCATTTAGATTTTCATCATATAAAAAAGAATGAAAAAACCTTCTGAAAAGTTTGTTTGCTAGAGCAGGCTTATAGAACCCGATCATACATTAAACTATTGGAAGGGAAGGTTGAAAATGTAAAACGGGATTTAACCGGGAATTCAATCAGGATAATTTAAATATTGTTAAATTAATTAAAATGCTTAAATTCTGTAAGATTCTTCGTAATGATGATAAATAGGTGATTGCATATATATAAGAAGTGGTCCACCATTCAACCAGAACTGCTCCGTTCGGTCCGACCCAGTTATCACAATTTTGGTGCTACAATTATAGTTTGATTTTGTTAAAAACAAATTAGTTTCAAGAAGCTTTTAGATAAACATTATCAAGAGTTGAATGGTGAAGCAAAAAATGTTTGCAAACTGGAAAAAGTGCATGATTTGCTTTAGGGGCAGGAGCTGATTTAAGTGATTCTTGTGATTCCATCACATTTTATGTTGCTTGAATCAATCACAAAAGGTGAGATGATGAAACAGAGCAAATGACTGATGAAGAGTGAGGAGAGGCTGTCATATTTTTCTGATTATTTATTGCTCTGGTATTTCTGTGTACTGTTTATGTGGCGCTGCTGCAACTGTTTTTTATGCTAAGTTTGAGAGCAGACATATATTTCAGAGCTGAAGAGGTTTAGCCTCCTCCCAGTGTTCTTATAATACTCATTTAGATTAACTGGCTTTGGTAGGATTCTAAACCATTTTTTACTTGAATGTTATTTGTTCTTTATTAATAGTTTTGACTGTGGATCCCCGTCTTCACATTTTATGGATTTGCTTGAAATTTGTTTCTACAAGATTGTGAGTCCCTTCAATTGATTGTTCACCTTGACAGATCCTTGAATCTTTAGCCTCATTGTCAAGTGGTGCAGCTAATCAAGCAATCTGGCTCACAGAAGCAACGCTGCTACTACATTGACTTCTGTTTAGTTGGTCTCTTTATGTAATGCTATCCTTTTTTCGAATTGGAGTTTTAATATTGAACATGCAAAATCCAATTTGTTGTTTCTTTAGTATCCATAATCTTGATATTGTGGACGTGATTTTGGGGTTGTCCTTTCACATTTTTTTATTTCCTCCTTTTTTAATAGTTTCTTTTTTCATCTGTTTGAACCTTCCTTATTTACCTGTTTCTGTTTTCTTTTTCTTCTCGTTGTTTTTTTTTAACTTGGGCTATCTATTGCTGTGGTCCTCACATTTTTCCATTTATCCACTTTATATGCAACCTTTGTTACTGGCCTTGCTTTTATTGCATTGAAAAATTGATCTTTAGGTCTATCCTTGATCTAATAATGTTCGTGCATTGTTATTAAGTCTAATTCAAATGTTGTGTGAACAATTTATGGTTCTGTCTAGGGTTTCTTTTCCATGCTTATGGTATTTTTATAAATTTATCTCGTGATTGAGGATTATTTCCCTTAACTGTTGAGCCATGATTGTAGCTTTACTCACAATTATATGTTTGAGTGTTAATACAGTCATTTAGAGGATTTATGATTATACGTAACCGTAGATGAACATCATATATTCTAATATTGACCAACTACACGGCTAAATGAGGTTTCCACCACTAGAAATCATTTTGAAATATATGACGGGGGTATAATTGAAGTGACGTTACACTACTCTTTATGTTTAAATAATTTCCCTTTGTTTATTGTATTTAGTTCTTGTTAAAACATTGGCCAATTTTTTTAGTAGTCTAGAAGTTGGAATAATGGAATGATTTGCATGCTTAATTTTGTATGCTGTTATTTTTCAGGGAAAAAAAATTATATTCAATGAGACCGGTTGTTCTCTTGCAAAACAATGAAAATTTTTAAGGAGGCTTAGATGCTTAAAGAATAAATATTACATGAATTAAAATTATTAGATATAAATTGCAGGGTGTTATACACTAGTAAGCACTAGCACATTAGCAAATAACCTTTCATCGTGAGCAAGGAGAGGCGCAACCTTAGTTACCTTGTACCATCTCAATCGCTCACTAGTACTGTGAGTGCCCAGTGTTCGTGAGTAGATCATCTCCTTTTAAATCTCAAACAATTCAGTAAAGTCTGTAGTTTCTTTTTTTCTTGGAAATTGGATTTAACTCCAATATATTCCATATTTTCTCGAGCATAACTCCGAGGAGCAACTTTTCTTTCTTCATTACAATAGGCACTCTAGTTTCTCTCAATTTTTTCTTCTTTCCCATCATTTAATTTGCACAATATTATGCCTTATCGACAATTATGGTTATCATGTCATACATTTTGAGCTTGTAATGAAACATAATATTTTTCTTATTTTTTTAACATTAGAAAAAGATTTATTTATTTAATAGTTTATTATGTGAATTACTATTTTTAAATGATAAATATTATGTATTTTGATTTATTAATTTCTCTAATTTCAATATTGTGGTATGTTTTTCCTTTAATATGTGGCGTGAGTTAATTTTTTTAAAATTTTTAAAGCATGTATATGGGGGTTTTATTTCTGATACTAATATCTTTATGAACAAGGGCGGAGCTAATTTTTCGTAGTGGGGAAATAAATTAACCGTTTAAAAACATTTAGATTTGACACAAATTGCATATTTTAGTAAAAACTACGTTTACAAATATCTATAAATATTATAAATAATGAAATCTTAATAGTTTTGGGGATAGCACATGCCCCCTTATACCCATCCTTGAATTCTCCCGTTTATGGAAAAGTGGAGTCTAATTTTACTTAGGCGAGCACATACACATGCCTGTATTTTTTTTTTGGATTGAAGGAATTAATACTTTCAAATTGTAATAATTTACATCTTTATATTGAGTTGTCTTTTATTACAAGCTTATATATGCCTATATATAGGCAATCAAAGATAATAATAAAGAAAAAATGCAATCAAGGTGTTATATTTTTTGTAATCATAAATAATACAAATACATATTATAAATAAGTTGCACATATGATAATTTAGATATAGTGACCTCCATTCCTCCCTTTTGGGATGGTAAATGTTAACTTGTGTTTTGAAATTCAATGTGTTTTTTGTTCAAAGATGTGAGGTCTTAAAAGAAAGGCAATCAATTCTCCAAATAAATAGTATGAATTCAACACAAAAAGTTGACAACACAACTTGTGTCTAAGAATCCTTGGAGAGAGATATTAAAAGAGTGTTGACATAGAGTATTGTTAGAGATAGTTAACAGATAGTTTTAAAATTGATAGAGAGACAAAAATTACAAATGCATTCACTGTTTTAGAGAACTTAAAGATATTATAGAGGTATATAAATCTAAAAAAATAAAGACCAAGTACCTTGAGTGTTGATGACAAAGTGTGCAGTTTGACTGACGATGAAGAAGCCAATAAGCTGGCAGTTGCTTTTGTAATAGTTGCGGTGGTATTCATCAAAAATTGAACCTTAGAAATGATATAGATGGAGTAGACATTGAGGTGGGCGAGTTGTCAACAATAATCATCTTTGACTTGTAAGGTTGAGAGAAAAATATGCGTGGTTAGATATGAAAGCTTGCTAGAGAAAAGCTATATTTTGCATTTGCAATACTTGCTCTTAAATAAGATATAGGCTTGGAGGGAAGGAGAGAGGGAGGATTAAATCCACACAGAATTGTCTGTTAGTTCAAGAATATTTGTGCCTATATTGTGGCAAGAGAAAATTTTAATGACAGTCCTTGTAATGCGGAAATTTTATAATAATGAATAATATAGACTCTTATTATAAATAAGTTAGCATTATATTTAGATATGGTAGTTATGGAAAAACCAAATAGAAATTTGTATTTCTCACTCCTTTGAATTGATCATACAAGGTATTATATAGGAGATTAGAAAGAGAAAAACTAGGAAACTATTTAACTAATTCCCTTAATTTAAGGGATTTACCAATTAATTCTAATTTCCTTAATTAAGGAAATTAGAATTAATTGGTAAATCCCTTAAATTAAGGGAATTAGAATAAATTTATAATCTCTTAAATTAAGGGAATTAGTTAAATAGTTTCTTAGTTTTTCTCTTTTTAATCTCCTATATAATACCTTGTATGATCAATTCAAAGGAGTGAGAAATACAAATTTCTATTTGGTTTTTCCATATGGTATCAGAGCCTAGAGGACATCGCCTGTGTCGGTTCTCTGCAATGCGCTGATCTTTTGCGTTTCTTCACTGTTGCTTCCGCGCGCTTCTCCAGCCTCCTCTGTGATCTGTGCGCGCTTCTCCGACTTCTCCTTCTCTGCGATCGGCGCTTCTCCCGAGCACAGGCTGCTTCCGACTCCTCTGACTTCTGCGAACTACAGGATATCCGACTTCTCTGACTTCTCCTTTCCGCTTCGTCCGAGAGGAGCAGCACGTTGTCACGATCGTCCTTTGCCGCTGAAGTAATTTGCGTTGTTTGCCGTTGTGTGGTCGTTGCAAAGCCTGGAATCCTGCGACGCATATTTCGCGATTTTGTCGCTGTTTGGATTTTTTTTCCGCTGCCTTAATTGCTACGATTCTTTTACCTCTGCAGGTTTATTCTAGCCTTAATTTCTGCAAATTTTTTCTTCTCCACCATGTCAATGTCCGAAACCACTATCTCCAACTACTCCAATCATTCTGAAGAATACAATGCTGTTCAGAAAATTGGAGAGTTGCAGAATATTCGGGCATCCAACAGGTTCAATGGGAAGAACTATCTCAAATGGTCCCAAATTGTCCGCATATACTTAAAAGTCAAAGGGAGGATTAATCACCTACTTGGAACCGGACCAGAAAAAAGGGATCCAGCCTCTACAACATGGGAAGAGGAGGATTCCATGATTATGTCCTGGCTATGGGATT
>NW_018165040.1:1127005-1128434 GCF_001263595.1 Phalaenopsis equestris
GATGAGAACTTCTTTTATTGCTAATAGGAAAAGATACACGGGTATGTTTTGCCAATTCACAAATGTCACAATGAAACTCAGAGATATTTAATCCTTGGAATAAATTAGGAAACATTATATTTAGAATCCTAAAAGAGGGATGACCAAGGCGTAAGTGATACAACCTAATGACATCTTTGTTTGAGGAACTAAGGAAAGATGAGGACAAATTGCTCCTGATTTTCTGGGATGGTTCAAGGTGGTAAAGACCGTTCCTTTCCTTAGCAAGTCCAATCCTCCTCCCTGAGTCTTGTTCCTGAAAAACACAATAAGAAGGGAAAAAAACAACATAACATTTGAGATCATGAGTCAATTTTTGAATAGACACAAGACTTGTTGACAGTTTGGGTACATGGAGAACGTTTTTCAGGATAAGTTAGGTGTGATATGTATATTACCAATCCCTGCAACAGTAGCTAAAGAGCCCTTGGCCATTATAATTTTTTTATTACTTGGACGGGGGGTATAGGAATAGAAGAGTTGAGATGTGGGGGTCATATGGTCAGTAGCACCGGAGTTAATGATCCAAGAGTTGATATATAATTTGTCTAAGACATTCATGCAAACAGTTTTACCTGAAAGAGTGAAAGATTTTACCTGAAAGAGCTATCGAACATGCTCCAGAAGGCTTCTCAAGGGATCCCAATAAGTTTCTCAATTTCGTCACCGTTGAATCCCTCTATTGTTGATTTTTCCTCCATATTGGGTTGTTCTGCCATATGCGTTCGAGGCCTTTGTTTCTCCCCACGGTTGCCCCATTCTCGGCTTGGAGGTTTACCATTTAACTTCCAACACTCCTCTCTTGTATGCCTCAGTTTCTTGCAATAAGTACACCAAAGATTGTCTTTGTTCTCCTTCCCTTGGTTATCGTTCTTTGACTTCTCCTGATTTATGTTTGCTGCTAAGGCTGACCCATCCATAGTATGTGGTTCTAGCATGACACTCCTCCGACTTTCTTCTGCTCGGATTAATGAGATTGTCTCTTCTAGAGATGGTGTATCCTCTTTGCCAAGGATTTGGATTCTAACATGATCAAATTCAGGATTCAATCCTGCCAAAAAATCATATATCTGATCCTTCTCAATGAACTTCTTCAAGGTGGCAACATCATCAGTGCATTTCATCTCAATTACACGATAGTGATCCAGTTCTTGCCACAGATTCTGCAATAGAGTTTCATACTCTGTGATAGATTTATCTCCTTGTTTGATTGCTCTAGTTTTTTCCTTGATTTCATACACAAGGACAGCATAGCAGCATCGCGGGCTTTTGAGTATGTGCGGTTGATATAGTCCCAGATTTCTTTTGCGGTGTTCAAGAACATGCAAGTGTCACTGATCGTTGGGTCCATATAATCCCATAGTCAGGACATAATCATGGAATCCTCCTC
>NW_018165040.1:1128480-1156914 GCF_001263595.1 Phalaenopsis equestris
TCCCTTTGCCTTTTAGGTATGTGCGGACAATTTGGGACCATTTGAGATAGTTCTTCCCATTGAACCTGTTGGATGCCCGAATATTCTGCAACTCTCCAATTTTCTGAACAGCATTGTATTCTTCAGAATGATTGGAGTAGTTGGAGATAGTGGTTTCGGACATTGACATGGTGGAGAAGAAAAAATTTGCAGAAATTAAGGCTAGAATAAACCTGCAGAGGTAAAAGAATCGTAGCAATTAAGGCAGCGGAAAAAAAATCCAAACAGCGACAAAATCGCGAAATATGCGTCGCAGGATTCCAGGCTTTGCAACGACCACACAACGGCAAACAACGCAAATTACTTCAGCGGCAAAGGACGATCGTGACAACGTGCTGCTCCTCTCGGACGAAGCGGAAAGGAGAAGTCAGAGAAGTCGGATATCCTGTAGTTCGCAGAAGTCAGAGGAGTCGGAAGCAGCCTGTGCTCGGGAGAAGCGCCGATCGCAGAGAAGGAGAAGTCGGAGAAGCGCGCACAGATCACAGAGGAGGCTGGAGAAGCGCGCGGAAGCAACAGTGAAGAAACGCAAAAGATCAGCGCATTGCAGAGAACCGACACAGGCGATGTCCTCTAGGCTCTGATACCATATGGAAAAACCAAATAGAAATTTGTATTTCTCACTCCTTTGAATTGATCATACAAGGTATTATATAGGAGATTAAAAAGAGAAAAACTAAGAAACTATTTAACTAATTCCCTTAATTTAAGAGATTATAAATTTATTCTAATTCCCTTAATTTAAGGGATTTACCAATTAATTCTAATTTCCTTAATTAAGGAAATTAGAATTAATTCTCACAACTTTATTTCCATCTCAGTCACATCTCGGCAGTAGCTACTGTTTGCCGTGGGAAACATGATACAAGCATACTGTTAATACTACTCAACAAAAAATTTGTATTCAAACTACTGATTGTCTAAGACTTCATTTGTCTATTGAAGTGTGTTGAAATACATGCTTAGGACTGCTTATTGAGTCTAGATTTATTTGAATTTAATTTTTTGAATTTAGTTTCTTAATCTTAGGAGTTAGTTGCTATTTTTTCTTGAATTTTGTTTCTTGTTACTTTCTTGGCTGATTTTAGGTCTTTTCTTAGAAGTTTGTTATTAGCTCTAAGTTTAAAATATTGTAAGGCTACACAAAAGGTGTGGTTCTAATTTCCCTTCAATCTATAGCAAGAAGTTTTAGTTTTTTTCTTCTTTCTCATTTTCAAGAAACTAACAATTTGGTATCAGAACTCTCTTCTTAAGGGATCTGTGCATGAGTTTAAGCGGCAATGGAGATCGAAGCTAGTTTTTCCTCAGTTGCTCCACCAGTCAAAAGTGTTTGACAGAAACAACTACCAAATCTGGGAAGTCTGCATGGAGACGTACTTGGAAGCTTTGGATCTCCGGGAAGCAGTGGAAGAAGACTATGACATTTCTCTTCTCCCTGAAAATCTCATCGTAACACAAATTAAAGCACAAAATGAGAAGAAGGCAAAGAAGTTCAAGGCAAAAGCTTGCCTTTTTTCTGTAGTTTCCTCTACAATCTTCACTTGTATCATGTCGTTGAAAACGACAAAAGGGATTTGTGATTATTTCAAATTCGAGTATGAAGGAGATGAAAGAATTTGAGGGATGCAGGTGCTAAACTTGGTTTGTGACTTTGAATTACAAAAGATGAAGGAGACAGAAACTATAAAGAAGTACTCTAACAGACTACTCAACATAGCAAATCGGGTCAAATTATTGAGATCTTCTCTGGAAGATTCAAGGATTGTTCAGAAAATCCTTGTAACAGTGCCTGAAAGATTTGAGGCTACCATCACCACCTTAGAAAACACGAAGGATCTGTCAAAGATTGTTTTGAGAGAACTGTTAAGTGCTTTACAAGCACAAGAGCAGAGGCGTAATGAGGCAAGAAGGAGCCGTCGAAGGAGCTCTTCCAGTCAAGCATCAAGATGATGAAAAGAATAGGAGGCCCAAGAACAAGAAGTTTCAAGCTACAAGTGGACAAACGAAAGATTACCCTCCATGTCGACATTGTGCAAGAAAGGTTATCCTCCTTTCAAATGTTGGAGAAGACCAGATGCAAAGTGCAACAAGTGCAATCAAATGGGACATGAAGCTATCATTTGTAAGAATAAAGATCAGCAGCAAGGATATGAAGCACAAGTGGCAGATCAAGAAGAAGATGACCAGATTTTTGTTGCAACTTGTTTCACAAGTTCTGAAACAAGTGAAAATTGGCTCATTGATAGTGGTTGCACTAATCATATGACACATGACAAGGAGATGTCCAAGGAATTGAAGAACATCGAGTTCAAGAAGTTCAGAATTGGGAATGGTGAATATATTGCAGTCAAAAGGAAGGGCACCATAGTCATTGCAAGCTGTTCAGGAACCAAGTTGATCACTGATGTTCTCTATATACCAGATATTGATCAAAACTTGCTCAGTGTTGATCAATTAATAAAAAAGGGATTCAAAGTGATATTTATGGAGAAAGCTTGTGTGATAGAGGATGCTACAGGCCAGAGGATGTTTGAAGTTAAGATGATATGGAGGAGTTTTTCACTCAATCTAATGCAGGAGGAGCAGGAGGTTTTTTGCTCTTTTCTCAATGAAAATTCTGTAAAACTTGCCCACTCACTAGAAGTTTCATTGATTAATGAGGGTAATGAAGGCCATTTAGATGATCTTACGATAATGAAGGAAACACTTCGAGTTAAAGATGAAGAACTTCAGCAATTGGCCAAAGAATTACATGCAAGAGATTCAACCATACGTGAGTTAGCAGACAAGTTAACTGAGACAGCTCAGGCTGCTGAAGTAGCTGCATCTGCAGCTCTTGTTATGGATGAAAAGAGGAGGCTTGCTTACACAGAAACTGAACGACTGGCCAATGATTCAAATAAAAAACTTCAAGAAACCATTCTTAAGTTAAAAGAATCAGAAGAAAAGGTTGCAACATTTAGCAAAGATAGAGAGATTGTGTTCAAGCATAGAGACTGCTCTTCAAGAGGCACATTTTTGGCGTTCTAAGCTCGCAAAAGCTAGAGAACATGTTATTTTATTAGAAGCGGTTGTAGTTCGAGTTAAAGAAAACACCAGGGTTTCACAGGCAGATGCGGAAGCTCGATTAAAAGATGTCGCTGAAAAAGCATTGTTCGTTGCAAAAGAAAAAGATGATCTGTTAACATTTGTGACTGTTTTGCAATCTCAAGTTCAAAAGCAACTAAGTTCCACAAAACAAGTGTTGGAAGAGAAATCTGAGTCGTGCTCAGGCTTCATCAAAATGGTGCCAATGACGAAACATGCGGACTTGGAAGACGATGTCGATGACGCTTGCTTAAGTGATTCAAAACTCATTCGTGTTTCTAATGACAGACAACATGCAAGTGACTACCAATGGTGTCGATATTCGTATCATTGTCGTTTTTTATAACCCTGTGTTTCATGGGAACACTCACTAAGCATTTCAACATCAAGTTATTTTTTCTAAGAGAAGTGCAGAAAGAAGAATTTGTGACTCTGATTACTGCAAATCTAAAGATCAGTTGGTAGATTTGCTTACAAAGTCACTTCTAATCAACAAGTTTGAGTTTCTAAGGCAGAAACTTGGTGTTCGCAAATCCTAAAACAAGGAGTGTTGGAATACATGCTTAGGACTGCTTATTGAGTCTAGGTTTATTTGAATTTAGTTTGTTCTTTAATCTTTGGAGTTAGTTTCTATTTTTTCTTGAATTTTGTTTTTTGTTACTTTCTTGGCTGATTTTTAGGTCTTTGCTTGGAAGTTTGTTGTTAGTTCTAAATTTAAAATATTGTAAGACTACATAAAAGATGTGGTTTTGATTTCCCTTCAATCTACAACAAAAAATTTTAGTTTTTCTCTTCTTTCTCATTTTCAAGAAACCAACAAAGTGATATCAAAATTGGGCTCAGGTGCTAAGTTGATTAAAGTTTTTGTTTTTAGAACTTTCTTTCTTTAATGTGAGAAGTGAGTTTTCTTTATGAGGTCCTGGAAGTCACCTTAAATTTTGCTTTTTACAGAAGTTAATAATATAACCACCAAAAGGTAAACAGAGGTTTCATCAGAATATTATTTTTTATTTTTATATAAAAAAAGGATGTTATTTTATATCATAAGAGTAATGATAATACTATTCTTATTTATCATTATTTTTATAAAATTAATATGATAATGAGTAAATTTGAAATTTGTCTGCATTGATTTTGCAAGTCCGTGACTTTCTATGTGGTTCCTAAACCAAATAACATCTAATACCATCTATGATTCTGTAATAGTAAAGACAAACTGACTGATTGTATTTTAGATAAATGCTAAAGTTTGCCTAATAAAATGGCAATTATCGCATGTATTACATGGAGATTTAGTCATTGTGTTTACACCTAAGAACTTCGCATGATTGGTCTTACTTTTTGAAAAATATTAATTCCATTAGTTGCTGACTTCAAACCCTCACAATATGTTATCTTGTTTAAAGTGGACTTACCAGTTAAAATTGACTTTGTAACGCTATTGAGAAAAACGTGTAACCAGTGTCATCATCTCAGTAATTTGTTTTTCAACAATCAATTTATCCATGGTGAGTTCATTAGAAGCAGTGAAACTCAGTGAAAAATTTTCATGAAAGAGATATTTGATGCGCCATCTGATGTTTCTAAAGTTTAATCTTTAGATTCTCCGCTGTCAATAATACTTTCATGAAGCAAAGCTCAGCCTTTGTAGCTGAGGACACCAATTCCTCTTATTATATCACTTTGGCTCACAGTTTTTTTTACCTGGACAAGTGGTACACCCTGGAACAAAAAATCAGTAAGCAACAATGATGAAACCGTAATAGATAGATGGATAAATTCAAATAAGGGCTGCTCTTACGAAAAACAAATGAAAGCAAGCAAGATACAATGATGATATGTTTTTGAGAGGGCTCTCCCACAATCCTAGGTGTTGCTAGGAACACCCCCAAAAGAAGCAAAAAACAGCAACCAACAAATACATGCATAAAGAAAACAAACTCTTGGTTCCTCCCCTTAATAGAATCCTCTCACAACATTTGAAAACTTTCCTTCCAAATTTTCCTTCCAAACTCCCTTAATTTCTCCTCCTTGAGTACTTGATTATGGCCTTAGTGACCGCTCCTTTCTTTCTTCAGCGGCCCGCCTCTTAACGAGGCAAAGATCGGCTCGTTTGCAGGCCGGCTGTCCATTCAGTCGGTACAGGATGGACCGGCTCAAGTATGGGCGTAACACTACTCTCTTCCCAAAAAAAATTAACTTGCCCTGAAAGAGGAAGGATAAAAACTGTTTGTGAATTACGTCGTAAGGCTCTCATGTTAAGTCATAGTCCGATAGTCCTTTCTACTTAATGAATACCTCCTCTGCTCCCCCTACTCCTCGACACATTCCTTTGATCTCTAATGGCTCTAGAATCACCTACAAGCCCTTCGCCGTTGTTAGCTGTAGTGTAGACGAGGGTGTCTGATCTCCAATCGCACGTTTCAGCTGTTACACATGGAAGATTGGGTGTAGTGCGGACGATGATGATAACATCAAACAATAAACCACTAACCAGATGCATATCATCACCTCATATGGTCTAAAGTATCACGGTAAAAATTTCTTGCTCCTGACCAATGTTTTTTGTCTGTAGGGCCTCAACTTCAAGTAGACTATGTCTCCTAGTTCAAACTGCACCCCTCTCATTGTTCTCTGCTAGTATCTTGTTCCTATCCAAATACTGATTGACTTTGGATATTGGTGTAGTGTTATGCCCATAATGTATCAAGTGAGATGGATCATGCCCATACAATATTTTGAAAGGGTGGTTTATGTTGATGTGTGATACAAAGTATTATACAAATATTTGGTCCACACAATCCACTTGGCGTATTAGATAAAAAACAAGGCAGATATGTCTCCACGCTCTTGTTGATCACTTCCATCTGCCCATCGGTCTAGGGATATTATGCAGTGGCCCTCTTAAGGATTGTCCCTTTGCAATCTGGATAGCTTTTTCTAGAAGTGGCCGAGGAACATCTTGTCCCTATCTGATACTACGATTCAGGCATTCTGTGCAAACGAACCACCTCCCAGATAAATACCGTTGCAACTGAGATCTCAGTGTAGGGGTGCCGTAAGAGAATGAAATGTGCATATTTACTCAGGCGATCTACGACCATCATGATCATCGTGAACCATTCTGACCTTGACAACCCGTGGATAAAATCCATCATCACTTCCCAAATCTTCCGGGTAATGCTAATGGTTGTTGTAAACCTCTTGGTGTCGTGGTCAAGTGCTTGTGCTGCGGTCAAGCACTTGTGTCGCTGACATATATCGCATTTTGTCATCATATCCTTGACGTCTCTGTGCATTCTCACCCAATAAAGCTCTGTCGCTAGATAATTGTAGATCTTCTGTACCCTGAATGTCCTCGATCATATTGCTATGAAACTTATGTAACAATTTGAGAATAGATTCTGACCCCTTGGGTAGCACTAATCACCTATGTTGGAGCAGCTACTGCCCCCTCAACGCATATCGTACATGATTGTTTGAGTCTTGTAGTAGCTTAGCCCTTATCTTCCTCAGCTCCTCATCCCGTTCGCTCTTCTGTTTCAAGGTTTCTCAATCTAGGACCAAGGGTATCAATTGGGGTTCGTCCACGTTTCTCGGTAATGCGTCAGCTGCTTTGTTCTCCAATCCTACCCGAAACTAAATCTTGAAATCATACCCCATTAGCTTGGATAACTATCTCTAATGCTTCTCAGTCACCATCAGCTACTCCAGAAGATACCTTAAACTCTTATGATTTGTCATGAACAAAAAATGCCATCCCAGCAAGTAGGGCCGCCACTTTTGAAAAGCCAAGACGATCACCATCAATTTTTGTTAGTATACTGACTTAACCCACGCCCTGGCCATAAGAATCTGGCTGAAGTAGGCAATCAACCACTACATGAGCGCTACTCCAAATTTGTACCCTGAAGCATCCGTTTCCACCATTGTAGTTTATTGAATTTTTAAATTGCTAATACCATGACGCTAGTCATGATCTTCTTTGGATGTTTAAATGCCTATTGCTGCTTCCTCCCATCTAAAATTGTCTTTCTTCAAATCCTTCGTTAGTGGTCATGCTATCGTGTCATATCCTCTCACGAACTTCCAGTAGTAGCTGGGGAGATCCATGAATCCTCTGAACTCCTTCAAACTCCTTGATAAGAGCTAATCAACCATAGCCTCGATCTTGGACTGATTCACTGCTACCCTTTTCTGGTCACATGTCTTAGGTAGTCCATCTGCAACTATGCAAAAGAATAGTTCTTCAAGTTGGCATACAATTGGTGCTTCCTCAACGTTCTAGGACTGTCTTTGTGTATTGAACATGTTTTGTCTCTGTACGATTGTAGATCATAATGTCATCAAAGAATATCAAGACAAATTTTCAGTGGTAAGGGAAAAAAAACCCTATTCATGAGGGACTGAAATGTCGTCAGGGTGTTGGTGAGGCCAAACGACATCACTAAAAATTCCTAATGTCTTTCATGTGTCTTGAACGTTGTCTTGTGCACATCTACTGGATTCATTATGATCTGGCGGTATCCCAACTTAAGATCAATTTTCGAGAAAATGACTGCCCCATAAAGTTCATTCAGTAACTCATCAATCACAGGAATAGGAAAATTATTTAATAGCGTCTCCTTGTTCAAAGCTCAGTAATCCACACAGGATTTCCAACTATCATTTTTTTCTTCACCAACAGGATTGGACTGGAAAAAGGGTTTACGCTAGGCCTTATGATCCCAGCTTGAGCATCTTTCAAATCAACTTCACTCTCATTCTTCTGAATGTGGGGGTACCTACACGATCTGACATTGATAGCTAATTCTAAAACTTATGGTGATTTATAAAATGAATCCAAAATCTATGACATAACATGTTAGCAATGAAAGGTAAATAAGCGTTTGCTTGGATGCTCCTTAACCCGCTTAGGATGAAAAATCTATAGAGGTCAATTAAAGCATTACTAGTAAAGTGATGTACCATAATTTGACGCAATTATGATGGACATGAAGGAAGGGTTTTACCTGGGTCTAAAACTCATATTTGATTTACATGTATAGGGATTTTGATGGAAAGGCATGATAATTTGTGGACACAATGTTTAGAAGATTAGTAAATTTATATTTGCTAGGAACTAAGTAATGAGAATTAAAGGTTGTTGAGGAAGAAACTTTATTGTGTTTTAAAATTTTAAAATAATTTAAATAGGTTTGTGGCGGTTGTGAATGAGTAAAATTTAAAATTATTTAGTTTAATATAATTAATGATGTTGGTCACCATTAAAGTTAATTGTCAATAAGGGCATAATATATATGGTTGGTGTATATTTTCTTTTGGTTGGTTAGAAGAAAGTTTAATAATTAATTTTGAGGAGATCTGCAAACCATTTCAACATATTCCTATGGAGAACAATGAAATAGTTATTGGCCAACTTGGATAGACATATTGATTCTAGTAGGATGACTATGAGAGGGGCATGGATGGAAGATATAAATCAATGATAGAATTCACATTTTATATCACGATATGTTATGATTTTGTAGAAGCGAATGCTTACTTTAAAATATAAGGATTATTAATTATTTGATAAAAAATGCAACCACTAAATCTTAAATGAACTTCCCTTCTGTTAAGAAGGATGTTTTTTTTCAAAGATGGCAAGATGTTCCAAGAAAAAAAATTTACATAACACAGAATATCTTTATTGTTGTTTATCCGGACTGCATGAAGAACAGTGATCAAAATAAAGAGCAAAGATAATTATTTTTGTTTAAATTTGAAGACAAGTTTCTGAGGAAAAGTAGAATCCCTTAGCCTATGTAAAATCTAGTGTGAGATTGATTTAAATTGTCTAGTTTTAAAAAGGATATAAATATTTAGGTGCATAAATATGAGGATTTGAATTTTTATATACATATATATAGCTTGTAATATCAATTTGCTTTTTTAAATGAATGGCTTACATTTTTATGAACATAAATTAAAATTTTACAAATTTTAATGCCAAGAAGATCCACCAGCGATGCATTTTTGGTAAGACAAATAATAAAAATTCATAAAACATAATAATATGTTTTTTAATATGTTTTGTATTAAGCTTAAGGATGCATGTGATCTATTATCATGATAATTGATTTGTTGTATTTTAAGTGGAAAAAAGTTATAAAAGGTTCTTTATATTTATTAAAGATGCGTTAATCAAGATTGATTACGGGTTAGTACTACAGGTCGTTGTGGAGTGACCAAGGAACTTTTAATTATAATTAGATTACAATAAATATTGACATCGAATCTATATATTTTGTATTCCTATAACAGTGGCTACAGAAATATTCAAAGGTGCCTTGCAATATGCTTTTTCGATAAACTAATTCTAACCGGTGAGTTATTTATTGAAATAAGTGAAATTTGATGTATGGAATATACTTAGAAAATAAGGGCTTAGAATTAATTAGAATATAAAAGGAGTAATTAGTTGTGGTGTGATTGTCAGGGTCTTTTATACATTAGAATAAGCAATAGATGAAAGTGTAAGTTAATATCAATGAATCGTAGCAGTTAATGCTAGATAATTAAATGGAAGAAATTTCTTATGAGTATTATTTGATAAGAGAATATCATAGTATTTTCATAGAACTGTCCCAGGAATGACAATTTTGTTTGCATTTTGGGGTTGGTGGTCAAGGATAGAAATTTGTTGTTAGTCAAGGTGTGCTTGGTGGACATGAGAAATGGAATTAGGAAGGATTAATAGATAAACAATCATAATATGTGTGTGTGTGATTTTATATTTTTTTTTGCAAATAGTCTCACATTAGTATTGAATGAAGAAATTAATGATTAGCCTAAATTTTTATTTAGTATTACTTTAGCAGCAGTTTAACCAACATAAGGTCGACCAACATTTTGGTGAGCCATGAAACATAAAACCTGATAAACAATCATAATATGTGTGTGTGTGATTTTATATATTTTTTTTGCAAATAGTCTCACATTAGTATTGAATGAAGAAATTAATGATTAGCCTAAATTTTTATTTAGTATTACTTTAGCAGCAGTTTAACCAACATAAGGTCAGCCATGAAACATAAAACCTGAAGAGTTTTTCTGTTTTTCATACTGTGCAGGTAAGGCTGGGAAAGAGGGGTGTTGAAGAAGTGCTTGGATTGGGCCCTCTCTCTGATTTCGAGAAGCAGGGCTTGGAAGGTCTCAAATCCGAGCTCAAGTCCTCCATTGAGAAAGGGATTAAATTCGCCAGTGAGAATTAATCGCTGCAGAATTTATTTATGCAATTTTCCACATTTTGGTTTTACAGTTTAATGCATTTTATCTTGGAGGGAAAAAAAAAACAAAAAATTGCTTTGGTTCTAACCGGGGATTGTATCCAACCAATAAACAGAATGCTTTCTAATGTTGTGTTACCGTATGCATTAACTCAAGTTAAAACCTTCAGGTTTATATATGTTACTGCTATGAATTTGCCTGAGTTTATATCATTTGTTTGAATAAAAATAATCGCTAGTAGTTTAATGTGTTCAATCTTTATATGTTTCTGAGTTTATGTTTATTTCGGCTTCAATTGGTGATCAGTTTTATGAAACCTTTTTGATTAGTGCAGTTTGCTGAAGCCTTTTGCAGCTGTGGGAATCAATCTTCATCTGTTGTGAAGTTTATCTATCAAGGTTGGTTCTTTAATGCCACGTAATTCTAATCTATTTACATCTCTAACACCTAAAATTTGATATTTGCGTTCTTAACACTCAAATCTTTAATATCATATTAAAAATATCACTATTAATTTTTTTGCATAGGTTTATGGTATCAAGGTGCTGTAAATGTAAATATTAAACTTTAGCTGTTAGATATGTAAATCCACAAGAATTGTGGCCCCTGTATTTTATATTGTAAAAGTTAAAAGCTTTGAATTAAAAATTATGGACATCTTATCTCACACATAAATTTTGATTTATACAAGCTAAAGGATAATGTTCTATGTATGAAAAGGTAAATTTTATTATTTATATGGGTAGGATGTTTTGGATGTAAAAATCAAGGTTAAGTAATAGCACAAGATTTGGGTGCTATGTATGTAAATTCCCCTAAAAATTATGGGTGTGATTGGAAATGTATGCATATAAAGAGCTGGGCGCTGAAATCTGCTTTTCCTTTAAGGGAAAAGAAGATAAATATATAAAAAAAAGTAAAATTTACATGAATACCACAATTTTTAATGAATTTTCATGTATAATACATGCAATTTGCTTTTTATATTAACATTTCATGTCACATCAATATTATTATTATTACTATTAAAAAATAAAAAAAAACTTTTCATGCATCGTTAAAAACTCTTTAAATATATATTATATATAATCAGGCACCCTTTTTAATACATTTATATCAAATTCTGTGATTGTGGAACATGTAAATATACATCAAATACATCAGTTTGGTTACTTGAAATTATTAATCGGTTGTTAGGTTTTATAAATAATAATTTTTCGAGTGCTTTGTATGTACTTATACCTAAATTCATTTATTTATATGTATGCTAAAAAGAAGGGATTAGGGCGTGTAGATGAAAACAGTGTAGAGAGAATAGGAGAGAACTTTCAGTTATAGCCAGAAAAATGAAGTAGGTAATGTGCCACACATAACTTAGCACATGAGGCATGTATTTGCCAATGAAGGCAGCTAACCACCCACTTCTTCACTCAACTTTCTTTCCTTCCTCTCCAAGTCTTAAACCTTAAAGAAGACGAGAGAAGAACCTTCAATTTCAATTTTAGCCAGATATATGAAGTAGGTAATGTGCCACACACATTCACCAACTAAATCAATTTTTTTAAAAAAATAAATTTAAAAATATTGCAGAATAATTCCATGCAAACCACTCAATTCTTATGTATTTTCACATATTTCGTTTTATTTATGAATGAAAATATATAATCCATCATTTAAAAATTGAAAATATTTATGTTTTTTCTTTGTGTTGTATGAACGATTTGTGAGGGGTTAGATATGTAAGAATATAAGAATTGAGGGGTTTGTTTGTAAATGCCCACACACACAAACAAAAAATAAAAAACGAAAGATCTTAATAAAATAAGCCATCTTCTTCAACCCCCCGCCCAAAAAATGAGAAGCACACTAACACTACTTCCCCTCCTCTTATGCTCCATCTTCCTCTTCCGCACCCTAAAAACAGCCATCAAACTCTCATCTTCTTCACACCAAACCCAACACAACAAGGAATTCTCCATCTCCTTCAACAATGGCTGCAATCTCTTCCAAGGCAAATGGCTGCTCGAACACCCCAGCTCTAGCCCTCTCTACACCGAACAAAGCTGCCCTTACTTGACCAAGCAGGTGACTAGGGTTGTGAATTTAGCTAGAAGATTGTTAATCCCCGAAAATTGATTCAAATTTTGGCTTGGATCAAGATCAGATCGAAATAAATGAGCCGAACAACGAGCTAAAATTTTCGATCCAATTTTGAGCTAATCGTTAACCGCCCTTGTGATGTTAGGGCCGTGAATTTAACGAATTTAGCTTAAAGATAGTAATCGCTCGAAAATTAATTCAAATGTTGGCTCGGACGGAGACAAGATGGGATTGAAATATATGAGCTGAAGTACGACCCAAAATTTTGGATTGAAATTTTTTCAAATTAATTTTGAGCTGATAACTACTCGAAATTGGTTCGTTAACGGCCCAACAGGTCACCTGCAGGACCAACGGGAGGCCCGACTTCCTATATCAGAAATGGAGGTGGAAGCCATATGGCTGCACCTTGCCTCCTTTTGATGCTTTCATGCTACTCCACAGTCTGAGGAACAAAAGGCTTATGTTTGTGGGAGATTCTATTCAGAGAACTCAGTGGGAATCTATGGTTTGTCTCCTTCAATCTGCAGTTCCTGATGGCAACAAGCTTTTTTATAAAAAACCCCCCAGAAAAGTTTTCTTTGCCAAGGTTAGCAGCAATTCTTCTTGCTATTTACAAATCTAGCACACTCTTTCAGCCCACTCTTTCATCCTTTTTTTTTTTTCAGAATCTCACTCAAATATCAAAATTGATGATAAAACATAACAATGGACCAAATATTCCTACCAACTATGTGTATATGAATTTAAATTAAATAGATTCAAGCCTATTAAATCTCATTCATTTCAAATCAAACTTAAATTTGACCAATTCCCCAAAAAATATTATCATCTCTCTCTCCAGGATTACAATGCATCGATTGAATTCTACTGGGCACCATTCCTCGTCGAGTCAAATAGTGATCATGCAACAAAGCACAGGGTGCAGAAGAGGATGGTGAGGCTGGATTCAATCTCCAACCACAGCAGACAATGGCAAGGGGTTGACCACTTGGTGTTCGAGAGCTATGTGTGGTGGATGTATCAGCCTCTCATCAATGCAACGTGAGTGATTTAATCGTGATACACACGCACATATATGCTTGAATGTAGAAAATATTGGTCCGAAACAAAGTGAAGAATCCCAAGTATGTCATGTTTGAATGCTGAACGTGGCTAAGAAAAAATACACATGCACGTATCAATTTCTATATTCAAACCCGAGTCCCTAAAAATGGAGCGCTCGGTCACATTGATCAATAGTCTCTTGTTAGTGCATCAAATCTCAAAGTAATTCTAGTTCTTCTTAACATTTGACCAAGTTTTTCTCAAATTTTGCAGAATTGGATCAGAGGAAATAAGAGAATATGCTGTGCCAACTGCTTACAGATTAGCACTGAAAACTTGGACTGATTGGGTTGAATCGACACTCAATCCTCAAACCCAGAAAGCATTCTTCATGACTCTGTCTCCTACTCACCTTTGGTAAACTCTAAATCACAAGAAAAGCCAGTTTTTATTTTTTGCTTTACTCATGTAAATATCCATATGTGCTCAAGCCATCAAGCAAACTTGATTAATTAATTAAGCTGAAGCTCAATCAGATGACGGCTCGAGTTAAGACTCACTCGTTCGCACCTTTGCATAATTTAGTTTTCTATGATGTTTTCTCACCAGGAGCTGGGAATGGAGACGGGGGAGCGAAGGAAACTGCCATAACGAGACATACCCTATCAAAGGGCCATTCTGGGGAGCAGGATCAAGCCTGGAGGTGATGGGAGCAGTGAAAGATGCAATTAGCAGAATTAAGATGATAAATGTGACAATTCTAAATATAACACAGCTATCAGAATTCAGAAAAGATGGCCACACTTCAGTTTTTACAGAGAGAAGAGGGAAATTATTGACCAGAGAGCAGAGATCAGAGCCAAATGTTTATGCAGATTGCATCCATTGGTGCCTTCCAGGTGTTCCTGATACCTGGAATGAGATTTTGTATGCTTATTTGGTTTATCAGAATACTGATTGATAAGTGATGAAGAAATCTGCCTGATTTGGGTTCAGAGTTTTCGTTCTCAAGAATATCAATATTACTATCTTTTCAAATTGAAATGCACCTTTTCATGTATAAGTTTATGCCACGAGTGTTGTAAATATAAATATCAAATTCGAAGGCAATTATAAATAATTAATTTTATCAATTAAAATACTATAGAATAGAATACACTACTCATAAGAAACCTTGCATCTAAATCATAACAGTGAGAAATGTAACATTCAGCAGCAGAAAAGCAGTTATCTCATACAAAGCCAAAGAAGTAGATTCAGTATTCAAAACTTTATAATCTAATCCACTCATATAAACAACATACTTGTTGAAAGATCAGCAACAAACTAGACTCCAAGCTTCACACAAAAACCATTGTTTTCGCAAGCTCAAGCGCTTTTTCGCGTCCAAAAAATTTCTCAACGATACCCAACGCAAACTCCATCGCCGTACCTGGCCCTCTACTTGTAATCAGATTTCCATCGACCAGCACACGGTTTTCGGATTCGCTCAAATCAGTGAGCTTTTCACACAAGGGTGGAAATGCCGTCGCCTTCTTTCCCTGCCTCAGTTTTGAAGTTTCATTTCAAAAAATACAATTTTGGGGCATTAACATGCATACCACCAAATTCCTATGTATTGACATATCTAGCCCCTAGACATTAATTTTAACTTTTATATCTCCCAAATATTTAGTATCACTACAAAAATACTACCATTTTAACTTTTAAAAAGTGAAATGCACCTTTTCATGCATGGGTAAGATAGTATATGTACGTAATTGAAGTTTGGGTGTTAGATATGTAAATACATAGGAATCAAGTGTTATGTAAGTAAATCTTTATACAATTTTATGAAGTTGAGAGAGAGATTTCAGAACTTTCCAGGTAAAATTTTTGTTACCTTTAACAAGCCATGGTGCTCAAGGACGATTGCTGGAGAGGCGCATATTGCTCCATAAGGTTTATTTGATTCAGCCTGATTCTTTAGTAAATTTACAAGCTTTTCTGAATTGGAGAATGCTTCTGCTCCAGGAAGCCCTCCCTGTGAGTACTTAAGATAGTAGATAGAGGGGAGGAAAAGATGGTGATTTATTATGCACAAAGGAGAGAGAACTAACCGGCAGAACTATGAGGTCGAACTGCAATTTAGAAGCTTCGTCCAAGAGACCATCAGCTACGATTTTAGTATTCCAGCGCGCAACGATCTGCAGTTTTTCTTCAACGGAGACGACCATGACGTTAGCTTTGGCTCGACGAAGTGAGTCGATGATGATTATTGCCTCCATCTCCTCCGAACCATTGGCAATTGGCACGAGAATCTGAGTGGGGGTGCCAAAGAGAGTTTTTCTATCAAGTACAATGTTATAATGGAATTACAAAACTTCGAAAAGAGGTTGGAAAGCATAGACAAATTTATGAGATTAAGTGCATAGATATAAGAAAATTATTGTCCAACTTTTTCGGCAGAAGAAAAAAAGGGCTGTCTACATACATAGCGTCCAAAACGTTGCTAGTTACAAATCTAACACCCACTTTCATCCATTTTTCAAATTCTCAATCAAATATCAAAATTCATGATAGAACCCCAATCCATATTTTTCAATTTTATCAAATTCTCAAATGTTTGATTGTGGCACACGTAAATACATCGGTTCGGTAGGTCAAAAATTTCACATGAGCGCTGGATTTTGTAAATAGTGATGTTTCTTTGAAATAAATGTAATTATCCCAAAAAGAAAATATCACAAATGAGTCATCACTGTAAAACAACAAAAAAATTCAGAAAGTGGAGAATTCCACCAAACTAAGGCGTAGAAACAACCAACAAAAAAAAAATTTGGTATTGTGTTGGGCAAAACTTCAATGGAAACTTTTAAAATGCATTAATTGAATAGGATAATTACATTGCACAGCATTAGGTATAGAACTTAATTACTCTCAAAAATTGCAGGTGCAAAAGGTGAAAAACAAAGCACAATAGTTCAATCACATTGTTACCTGTGGTGTATTATCATATTTCCATCCCACCGAGTTTAGTTCATTCACCGTATACTCCTCACCATGACGAGGGCGGATTACCTGTGATTTAAAACTTCAAATAGTTGATAAGACAATGCATGATGATTCAAATGAGCATAAACACAAAGAAAAAGATCCAGTCATTCAAAGAGACATCTATAAAAAAGATTTCTCAAGAATCTGGACTAAGGCATGGATTCAACCCTCCATGAATTTCATAAAGATGGCTATTTTAGACCAGTTTAAGTTTAAAAATCATAAAGTGATATTCTAACTAATTTTGTCTCAATGTTAGCCAACTAAAACACGTAGGGGTAAACTCTTCAGAGACCAAGGCTAAAAAGCAAAAGATCAAACCTATTGCATGTCAAATCCTTTCTGTTAGGGAGTGTAAACCTGAGGGTCCAAAGTTTACCATGATATATCAATAGCAAGTCCATTTTCTGCCCAAAAATTTAAGACGTCAATTACATCATATTACTACACCAATATGTTTTTCAGTAATTTCATGTGGGACTAAAAATAATTACCATATTATAATTCATTTTTAATATGTGTAGTAGCCTTATATTTAATCTGAATATATAATTGCTTATGAGTTCTCTGGCTGCTTGGTCTGTGTTCCCATATTCTCTGATATGCTCAGATTCAAGCATGACTCTATAATGTTTATTAGTATTACATATACTTATTTTGATGATATTGTTCATTATAGTAATTTTTTTTAATTATTTTTTCTTTTTTCTTTACATAAACACCTGTGTACTAGTAGCAACATTAATCAAGCAAAAACAAAATCCTTTATAATTTCAAACAATTAAGTTGAATAAGGATATGTGTATGTGTGAGTATTTGTGCATCAGCATAAAATGCCCCAAGAAATAAAAAATACAGAGAGAAACTCAAAAGAATCAGTCAATTATGTCACTCAGGTTGATCTAACAAAATGTCAACTATGAGTAGAGCTTTATAGTTAATGGTTCATAGAATTTATGCTTAATTAACCAAATATTTTGATACAATGAGTAATTGCTTAAAATAAATTAAAAAAAAAAAGAGATTAACGTGTGCTTGATCACTTAAAAAAAGATTATGCAGAAACCAAAATAACTCGCCTAATTTGTAGATATTGTTAGTATTATTAGCCTAATTACTGTTGCAGTTATTATTGACTTTTATTTGCTTCATTTATTTTCCGTTTTCACATTTATGTATTTTCTAGTAGGTCTATTTCTAAATTTATCTTTCCTTTTATTTGGGTCTTGTAATATGTATTTATACCCCTTTTTCTATCAATAAAATTATCTTGCTCAATTTCAAAAGTCTACATGGTATCAGAGCTAGGATTGAACCTTATTGCTGTCATCTTCCCTATAGTTTTTTCTTCTGCCACCGACACTCTCTGTTGTCTGGGAAGATATAGACCAGTGAACTGCTCTCAATACAATACGATATGATATCAGTTTGCAACGTTGAATCCGAAGAGATGATCGACAACACCCTTAGTGTTATATGTCTTCGCAGACAACAAAGGCGGTGTTGTGGGTCTCCTTGCTTGTCCCGATCCGGATCTGGAGAAACACATATTTATCAAAGATATCGTACATCTTCTCGCTAGATATCACTACAAGAAATTACAGGATTAGAATCGAACATTATGATGCTAAAATGACTTATTTCCGACGATAATTGAGTTTAGCGTTAGAAAAATGACCGTTAAAACGGGCGTCGTTAATCAATTTTACGCCGACATTTACGACGGATATTTTATAACATCAAAAGATTCTGTTGCTCTGAATTTGCATCGAAAATTTGATTGTCGCTAGGCTAACGTTGTTTTAGCGTCAGAATCATCCAACGCTAATTAGCGTCCACCAAAGTCGGTGCTAATTAGTGTCGGCTATGGACGCTAAAATTACCGTCGGCCAATTCCGACGCTATTTCACCAAATAGCGTTGAATTTGCGTGATCAAGTATCAAACAAAATATTGCCCATTTATTTTCCAACATTAACTTGTAAATAGCAAAAAGAAAAAAAAACAATAGAACGATTAGGGTTTGTTTGGGATCACTTTTTGTTTTCTATTTTTATTTTTGTTTTTAGTCCATTTTATATTTGTTTTGTTTTCTGTTTTCGATTTTCTATGTTAAAAAATACGTTTAGTACTGTTATGATTTATATGTTCTTAAAAATATAATATATAAAACATGTTTAGTTTGGTATTTTTTATTTTTTTAAAGAAAAAACTATACTTTTATAAAACATCGGAACCACGTACACTCCAATATTAAGTTTTGTCATCAATGACGTATACAACGTCTTCCTTACTACATCCAATACGAAACATTACTTGTGGGCGGAGGCGGCGAAGGTGGGCAGGGTCAGGCAAGACTTGTTGTTTTGAATTTTTTAAAAATAGAAAAAAATATTTTTTCAAATTTTTTGTATTATAAAAATAGAAGTGTTCTTCCAAAATAAAAAACAGATAAGCAAACACTGTTTTTTTTTTTTGTTTTTTTCCTTTTTTTCAAACTTAAAAAACCAAAAATAAAAATTGATACCAAACAACCCCTTAAATTTTCGAATACCTGCCTAGAACAAACACAAGCAACTTAATATGACATTTATCTATCCTCAGAACTCATAAGCGAAATCAATAACATATCTAAAAAATGATATCAAATTAAATTAAAGATAGACGAATCAAAGTGTTCAAAGTTCAAGTTCACAACTACATCATAAAAAAATATAGTAATATATAAAAGAAATAATAAAAAACCTAATCATGTTCTTCATGCTGCTCCTCCTCATCATCCTCCTCAATAGCACTCATATGTCACTTGCCCCGGCGACGATCAAAACTCTGTCAGAGGTGCTAGACCATTTTCAACCCTCTACTGGCCTTCACGCATTTGTCGGAGCTCTTCATTTAGCATCATGACCCGCTTGGCAAGCTCCTCATGCTGAACTTGTAACAAGCTAGGGCTACCCACAGCTACATGAGAGTGATATGCCTCAAATGCTATCCCCTTTGGTCGTTCATATATGTTTATTCCTTCTACCAGTGCCTTGTGCACTGTAGTTCAAGACATCTACTCAGAGGTAGGGAACTCCATCCAACTTTATGAAATTTTCAAGAAAATTCACGACACGAAACAGGGACTGAGGCCAGTGACCCAGTACTACAATGATTTAGTAGCCTTAAGGATGGAATGCGATCTCCATTATGACTACACATGGGAATCACAATAGATCTTTCCCTCTTTCAAAAAAATGTAGAAAAAAATCGCATGTTTCAATTTTTGGCAAGCCTTAACAAATACCTTGACGTTAGGGTAATAGCCTTGGCTGGGATCCCCTTCATTCCGCTCGTGCTACTACAGAAATTCGACGCGAAGAAAGCCAGAGAATTGTCATGCTCGGCACTTTCACTTCAGTCGAATCATCTGCCTTGGCCGCTAATAGTATTCAACGATCGTCAAACCCTCCACGAGCCACTAAATCCACTTGTGATTGTTGTCACAAACCCAACCATACTCGAGAAAAGTGATGGAAACTCCATGAAAAACTAGCATACAAAACTTTTACCAAATCCTCCTCTGCCAAGGGTCTCATTATAACATCTCAATCTACAACGACACTACCAGCTCCTACTCTAAACACTCCGGAATCACTCGACTCTTAAGAGTCAGATAAAGCAATTAATCAAATTACTTGAATCTAATTAGTAAACTTCCGACCCGTCAACCTCCCACTTCCGTAAATGTATCACTTCTATAGCACTCAATTCTTTTTCTAGTTTATGAATGATTGATTCAGGTGTCACATACCACATAATTGGATGCTCTTAAACTTTCTCAGCATATTATCCATGCTCTAAGAAAGATATAGTTAAAATTGTCGATAACTTTTGTAACTCTATTACTATTAAAGAATTAATTGTGTTAACAACTGGTCTAACTCTGGGATCTGTGTTACATGTCCCTTTGTTTAAGTGTAACATGTTATCTGTTAGTAAACTAACACATAACATGACTGGTGTTGCTAATTATTCTCCTAATGTTTGAGTCTTTCAGGTTCGTCATTCATGAAGGATGACTAGAACTGCTAAAAGAGTAATTGGGTTCTACTTCTTCAAAAGAAAGACACAGAGAACGAGGACACTTCTCTCAGTAGTTGCAGTTTTTCTCGATTCACTGAATGTACTATTATGTTATTATATTATCACTTGGATCATCCCAAGTTTTCAGTATTTAAAATAATTTTATCCATCGATGTTTACTAATAAAAATCTTGCTAACTTCAAATGTGAGATTTGTCTATTAGCTAAATATCACAGCGTTCCTTATCCATCTCATCCTTACAAGTCTTCTACTCCATTTTCTTTTATTCACAGTGACTTATGGGGACTCTCTCGCAATCCCAGCTACACTTCCTTAACTTTCTTGATGAACACACTTGAATGACGTAGATGCATGTCTTAAAAGATAAATAGGAAGCTATTGTCACCTTCAAAAACTTTCACTCCTTAATTTTAACCAAATTAAAAACTTATATTCAAGTCTTTCGAACTGACAATGACTGTGAATTTTTAATTCTATTTTAAGTGACTTCTTGGTAAATAAGGGTATCAACCATCATAGCTCATGTATGGACACGCCTCAACATAATGAATTAACCGAGAGAAAATATTGACACTTTCTTGAAGTAGTTTGCTCCATTATATTCCAATATAATATCCCAAAAAGGTTTTGGAATAATGTCGTCTTACTGTCACTTATCCCATCAATAGAATTACCATAAAAAATTATAATGTAAGAACTCCATTAGTCATCTTAATGTCATGTTTCCCTTACAATTTGTTCACCACTCTTGAACTCAAAATTTTTAGGTGTACGACCTTTATTCGAAATACTAACCCTAATCGTAGTAAGCTTAATCCCGAGTCTATAAAATGTGTCTTCATCGAGTATTCTGCCACTCAAAAAGGCTATCGGTATCTTAATCCTACCACAAATAAACTCTATGTAAGTGTTTATGTCTCCTTCTTTGAAAGTGTTCCATATTTCTCTGTCACTACCTGAACTGATGAGGAGCTTGATTTCTTGGACAATATTCCTTATCTGACCCCTATGGATATTTCTCCAACCATTATATCCAAGAAGTCCTCTTTCCATCCGGACCCACGTCTTACCAAACAACCAGAACCTCTATGTAAGTGTCTATACTTGGCGCACTCATGTTCTTACTCTGGAACCTGCTATATTTCTTCACAAGACCTGGAATCAAACAAGCTCTCCAAATTCCATGAAAAAATAGATCTCTTTCCATAGTGCATCGCCGACCTATAAAGCATTTGCTGTTGCCCGATGGATTATCACCTCCCATCTACTATTGAAGTAGCATTAGTTGAACCTTTGTGGAAAGCTGCAATAATGGATGAAATGAATACACTTCATGAGAATCATACATGAGATGTTGTGAATCTTCCTTAGGTAAGAAAGCAGCAAGATGTCGTTGGATTCTTAGCACCAAGTTTCTCTGATGGATCTTTTGAACACAACAAGGCATGGTTAGTTGTAAAAGGCTACCACAAAAACGCAGAATTGATTATGAAGAGACATTTGCTCCAGTTGTTAAATTAAACACCATTTGGGTCCTACTCGCCTTGCTGTGAATTTGGATTGACCATTGCTCCAACTAGATGTCAAAAATGCATTTTTTTAAATGGGGATCTCATAAGGGAGGGGTACATGTGCCTCCCTCTAGACTCTGAGTCTACTGTTCCTCGGAGACGTGTGTCGACTGTGGAAGTCTCTCTACGGACTGAAGCAATCTCCAAGGCCTGGTTCAACAGGTTCACAAAGTTGGTAATGGGTCATAGTCCCAATCAAATTATAATCTCTTTCGAGATTTTTCCAATGGCAAAATTGCTATTCTTATCCTCTATATCGACGGTATTGTGCTCGTAGGTGAATATCTACCAATATCGGAGTCTCTAAAAGGTTTTCTTGCTACTTCATTTGAAATGAAGGATTTGGGATCACTCTGGCACTTATTAGGTATGGGCGTTGCTAGGTCATCTCGGGCATTTGTCTGTCTCAACGCAAATATGTGCTTGACCTATTGTCAGAGACTAACGTTCTCCTTTGCAAACCAGTGACAATCCCAATGGATCCCAATGAAAAATTAGCTAATATTCTCAATGCGGTTCCGGTGAACAAGACTAACTACCAACGGCTTGTAGGGATTACCTCACTCATACTCATCTTGACATTTGTCATGCAATACATATTGTGAGTCAATTCATGTATGATCCCTATGAGCATCATCTCCGAGCTGTTCACAGTATATTTCACTACTTAAAAGGCACACCAGACTCATGTTTGTTTTTCTCGAGCTACAATTCTCGTTCTACATATGTGAATTGGGTCGGGTATGTCCATGATCGACAATCCACCTCAGGATATTGCTCATTCATGTGGATAAATCTTGTCAAATGAAAAAAACAAAAACAGTCGGTTGTGGCCCGGAGCAGTGTTGAAGCCGAGATTCAATCCACGTCCTTGGGTATCTATGAAGCTATACGGTTACGCGTCATGCTCCGTGAATTGTGCATGTCGGTCTCTGCTCCTCTCTTATTGTTCTGTGATAATAAAGTTGGAATAAGTATTGCTCATAATCCGGTCCAACATGATCAGACCAAGCATCAAGAGATTCGCAGACAAGTCATTAAGGAGAAGTTCGATTAAGAGGAGATTTATATTCCATTTGTCTCATCAAATGGTCAATTAGTAGATAGCCTTACCAAGAATCTTCCACATTCATTGTTTGACGATTTCTTATCCAAGTCGAACATGATGGACTTTTTATTAGGCTAATTGCTATTATTATTAGGGTATTAGGATTATTAGTCTAATTATTAGGCTAATTGCTATTGCTATTATTATTAGTTTTTATTTGCTTATTTTATTTTTTGTTTCTATATTTATGTATTTCTTAATTGACCTATTTCTGAATTTATGCATTTTCTTTTATTTGGGTCTTGTAATATATATTTATGTCCCTCTTCATATCAATCAAATTATCGTGCTCAATTTTAAAAGTATATCAAGGTCATATGGACCTCAATTAAGCCTTTGCACGCTTTCTACTATGGAGTCAATGGCGAATACTTGAGTTACCAAAGTTTTGGTAGCATAAAAATTGAATGATAGCCAACTGAAAAAAGTGCATGCATTCGAAGTAGTATGATGACAATTTATATGATAATCTATTATAGTTTATATATATAACTCATTAGATTATTCATTATGATAGAGATAACTTATCATGTTAGAACTGAATTAAAAAATCCCGTAGAAACTTGTGTTCAAGTTATCTCAAGATTAGTTGAGTCTAATTTAATTTGTGACAATAGCACTATCTTTTAACATGAATTTTCCATCATTGTAAAATGATATATATCTCAATTAAACAGATTTATCTTAATGATTAGCAAATTTATTGAGAATAAAAATTATTATAACATAATTAATTCATTTAATTTCCCAAAAATGATTACTTAAATCATTTCCAAGTTTTTTTTTTCAAAAAAGAACATAATTTAGAAACAAATATTATTTCTAATAATGATAATATATTATTACTATTGGACTAACTAATGTAATTCATTATAAATTGCAATCAATAAATCAACCCCCTATGACTATTGGCATTCATAGCATCAATCTTATACTAAAATTCAAGTAAGTCCAACATACATACATGCATAAAGTACATGTAAGTCACCAATAGAAAATTTTACTTGCGCATAAATTTATTGTCATAAAAATTCAAATTGTTAGATCGTCATTTCAGCAAGAGATAAAAAAAAAAAAAAAAAAAAACGCTTTAAAAGAGTTAACTACAATCTCATGTGAGTGCTGAGGATACACTTGAAACTTTTGCCCGAAGGCCTTAAATGTAAATGTGCAAAAAAATAATAATTAACAAATCAAAAAAATCATTAGAAATGTAACTCAACTTAAAAGTGTTTTAATTCAAATTCAAATCAGATTAGAAACCAAAATGTTTATTTTGTATTGAGCAAACTTTACTTAAATCTGACTAGCTAAACCAAGCTGAAATAAAATCATGACTGTGTAAAGCTGAACTAAGCTAAAAAACAAAAAGAAGGCAAACCTGACATCATCATGACCAAATTACTAAAAGAAGAAAACAGGAAAAATAAAAAAAAAGAAACTACTTTTTTTGGAGGATTACAAAAACTGCTTGCAAAACTGTAGTGGACCATATATCCCATTAGCAGCTAAGCAAATAAAGTAATTAAGCTAATATGTAAGTAACATAAAATAACAGTAATTAAGAATATTTGTCACTAATAAAGTAAAAGACTCATTGGTGCCTCCTACATTGCTGGATATATATGCATGTTCTATGGCATATATATATATTGAAATAAGGGGAAATTTTGATACACATGCATGTAAGTGAATATGTTATGTTAAAAATTTGAAAATATGCTATATCTGAAAAATATTTGAACTCTTATATTAATGCTTTTAAATTGAGATTCTGCTGAAAAAGCACAAAAGATATCTTACCATAAATCCTCCAACCTCATCAGCTTTATCTTTCCCATATAATTGCTCTACCAAAGCCAGAGCAAACTCTATCGCCGTCCCTGGCCCTCGACTAGTAATAACTCGTCCATCCACAACCACCCTCGATTCCATTTTCGTAACATTCGACGGAAATTTATCCATTACAGAGGGATAACAAGTTGCCTGCATCCAAAAATTAAAATGCAACATTGAGAAGAAAAGGAAAACAATTACTGAAATAAGAGATTAGTAGAAAAGGAGAGGAGAAGAGTAGAAATATTCCATATTTCATTCAATAACTAAGTTTAGGCACTTTTAATGCTATGTTATGTTATTTAAATATATCAAATAATTAATTTGCTTACACTTTTAAATAGAACTGCAAAACTAACAACACTTTTAATGCTTTTACTGACATCTAGACATCTGAAAAATCACATTACTATATTTTAATATAAATGATGCCGAAATTTACATACATATCACCCAAATCTAAAACCTGAAATTTGATATTTATATTTACAACATTTTGTTATTATAAATCCATGCATGGAAAAGAGCATTTCACTTTTAAAAGTAAGTAATAGTGTTATTTTTGAAGTAATGTTAAAGAATTGAGTGACATACATGTAAATATAAAAGTTTGGCTGTGTAATATGTAAATACATAAGAATTGTGTGGCATGCATGTATGTAAATATGTATTGGCATGCCAATATGATGATCCTGAGCTAAGCTAACAGCATTAATAAAAAAAATTGACATCTCTACCAACAACTAAAATCACAATAAGGCACAAACTTCACAACATCAACAGCATATACTTGTACTAAGTGTGAAAGGATTTGCAGCTTAATGATCAGCAAAAAAAGTTGTTTCTCTAAAATCAGAAAGAGAAATTTACATAAACACCACACAATTCTTATGCATTTACATATCTAACACCCAAAATTTGATATTTACACTTATAACACGTTGTTGTCATAAAACCATGCATGAATATGTGTATTTCACTTTTAGAAAGGTAGTGACGATGGTATTTTGGATGTGATGTTCAGGATTTGAGCGGTATGCATGTAAATATGAATGTTTAAGAGTTAGATATGTAAAAAGATAACAATTGAGTGGTATGTACGCAAATAAAACAGAAACATGCTCTGAGATTTATTACTCAGCATTCCCAAATAAAACAGTAAGTCCACAGCATCCACGAAAATTTAAAAAAAAAATAAGACAAAATCTTACCTTTAATCCATTGAGCAAACCCCAGGATCCAAGCACACCAGCCGGCGCAGCACATATCGCCGCATACAAACCCCCTTTCTCAACATGCTTCTTCACAATGCTTTCCAACACCCCACAATCCCTAAGCCTATTCGCGCCAACCATCCCTCCCTGCATCAGCCCAAACTCAAATCAACCAAAAACCAGCATGAATCGAAATAATCTTTGCATCAATTAAGAAAAGATAATGAACAAAAGGATCAGAAGGAAACCCACCGGAAGTGAAATGAGATCAAAAGAGGACCCCTCGCAGTCAACAACGAGAGCATCGGCGACAAGCGTGATCCCAAAGGAAGCATTCACCCTCAGATTCTTCTCTACCGAAGCAACTGTAACGTCAGCGCCGGCTCGACGAAGAACATCGCTGGTGATCACAGCTTCCATCGGCTCCGTGCCATCAGCGATCGGGATTAGTACCTAAAAAATTTGCATCGGTGAGTATGGCTCTGAGAAGGGGTGGAGGGAAAATTGGCAACCGGGATTTACCTTCTTAGTTGCAGGTGATGTCATCGTTGAATTGGAGGAGAAGAGCGGAGTGAGCGGGCGATTGAGTGCGAGTCTTCTGAAGATGAGGGGAAGGGGAAGAAGATGCCGCGTGGCCATTATCTGTTGATGGGTCTTGTTTGGTTAAAGGCCCATCTTGGTTATGATAATAGCCCATTTATGTCCAAGCAGACCTAGTTGTGATATTTCTTAGAAGAACTTGACGTTGAATTTTAACAAATTTTCTACGATCAGAATTAATTCAAAAATTCTTTTGGAGTCATATCAAGTTGTGTCTCGATCAAATTATATATATATATATATATATATATGTGTGTGTGTGTGTGTGTGTGTGTGTGTGTGTGTGTGTGTGTGTGTGTGTGTGTGTGTGTGTGTGTGTGGGTGTGTGTGTGTGTGTGTGTGTGTAGCATCATTTGTCACGTAACACTATGTAATGTATATTTTCCCTTCATTGGCTAGTTTTCTCTCACATTGCAATCTATTAGAGCTCGAGACTGATTTTAGCTCTATAAAATAAATAAGGTTGGGTCATGGTGTAGCTTGCTGGCTAGGATTGTTAATAATTCAATTTCGAGTCATTATATTTGATTTTGAGCCGAGCTAACTCAAAATTTAATCGAGCCCGATTCGGCTCAAAATAGAAATGAATGAGCTGGCTTAAATTGAGCTATTTGGATATGTTGCAGCTAGAAATCAACTAGATCCAGCTCAAAAGTGAAACTAATTGACTCAAATTTAGTTATTTGAATATGTTCCAACTCGAAATCGATTTGAAATTAGCTCGTGTCTTGTTATATTTAGTTTTACTTAGTACTATGCAGATATAATTTTTATAAATAAAGAGTAATACAAGCCGACCGCGAGTCAGTTCAAGGAGATGCATGTGTGGCTGAAAATAGGCTCGAAAATAGAATTTATTGGAGGAAAATCAAAAAAAGCAAAACACATAGACATCAATTGGAGAACTCCATAAATGAGAAGAGGGAGAAAAAAAACACAATTAAAGGGAGAGGCTTACAATATATATGTTTTTACATTCCTCCTCTAATCCCTTCACATGGAATCTATTTATAGAAATACAATAATCTCATTAACACTAATTTATAGCCAGTTAACTTTTTTTTATTAAGCTGATACATGAATTAAATAATTTAGCATTGCCTTAATGATTTTCTCACTTTGGCTCTCTTCTGCTTTGTGTGTAAGAAACTAAACTTAGTTTGAAATGTCAAAAGATAAGAAAAAAAAATGAAGAACACGAGGGGACCAAGAACTTAAGGTTTCCCTTCTATTTTCCTTTAGATTTCATCACATGGCTTAGGTGTTTGATGTAATAAGAAGTTGGGATTCCTAAAAGGCATGAGTGTGATTGAGGGTGGGCCATTTGGTAGGAATCGGCTTTTTCTTGTTTTATCTCAGGAATGGATCAAATTAAAAGTTCATGTAAAGCATTCCATTAATGATGGTATATATATATATATATATATATATATATCTG
>NW_018165040.1:1158178-1159170 GCF_001263595.1 Phalaenopsis equestris
GTGACTGTGTGTGTGATGTTGAATTCTGATTTATCCGTGAATCACACTCAAGAATTAGAGCTTAAGTAAGAGGGATAGAGAGAGGGGGGAAGTGTCACTAATATGTCGTATCAAAAACTTATTCTCAAAATGATTCCCATATTTATAGAAGAAATGGTGCAATATTGTGATGTTATATTTTTGCCACAGCTTTAAAGATGTTCATACTAAGATATATCTTGTATTTTACATGGATAAGCTTATCATTGGAGTGTTTTATGACTCAGTGGGTTAAGTTAAGTGGCTTTGGGATGGAAAGATCATATCGAGCGACTAAGATTCACTTTGTCACCTAAGCTTGGTAGATATGGGTATGCTGGTTGGTATTATTCCGTAGTTGTTCCTTGACCTCTGATGAGCACCCTTTGTGTGTCCCTAGGATGGTAGGAGATACTAGGGAATTAGTTTTTCCCTTAGGTCGGTTCTCTTTTGGTACTTGGCTCGGATAGTCTTTCATCTCGTTTATGGCTGAATGACTCATTCTTGTATCCTCTGGTTGCCTTTACTCAGTCTCGTGATTCGGTCGGGTTTGGAATCATTGCCTGGCTCAAATAGCTTCACTCGATCGGATAAGTAAGTTTTATGATCTTCTGTCAATGAGCCCACCTTCACCATATTTTTCCCTTATGGACCATTAGATCTCCTCAGGATCAGTAATAATATATTTTTTATGTGTGTGTATGTGTGTGTGTATATGTACACAGATACACACATACACACATACACAAATACAGATATACAAATAGGCACACACACTCACACAGATATATATATATATATCACACAATTCTTATGTATTTACATATCTAACACCTAAACATTCATATAATTTGAGTAACACTTCTTTAAGGCCAACTGTGTTAGAGGGTATTTGAACCCATGACCTGAGGGGTCTTATACCGTGAATGCCAACCAAAAGACAGAAGTACGCTGCATATATATATATATATATA
>NW_018165040.1:1159231-1162624 GCF_001263595.1 Phalaenopsis equestris
TATATATATATGTATATATATATATATAAAATAGAATATGCATCAGCGCATGTATAGCCAGCAATGTAGGATTGGACTCATGCTCGTCATACAAGCATATTCTTTGCTATTGTTTCTCTTATTTACTTCAAGTAATCTTGTGATGATGGTGCCAAGTTTGCCTTCTTTTGTCTTTAAGTAAAGTTCAGCATACCCCAGTGATGATTGCAGCTCAGCTCAAAATAAACATATTTATTTATAATTTAATTTGAAATTGACTTGAATCATATATGTTTAAGTTTAGATTTCTAATTATTATTTCCGTGCTCTTTGAGGCATAAATTAAATGAGCCTTGGAGGGGAAGTTGGCATGTTTATACGTGGCATTCCCATAAGATTATATTTTGCTTCTAGACTGTTTAAAAATAGTTTTCTTTTCTCATGCAGTCTAATGGTAATTTAAGAGTTCAATTTTGTGATGAGAATATAAACTTGAGATGAATCAAACATGAGATCATTAAGAGCTAACATAAACTAGTCGTAAAAGGTGAACTTTTTTCTAAACTCTACTGATACCTATCTTCCTAGTTGATTGTTCTTCCCTTCCAGAGTGAGTAATTCTCCACTTGCTCCAACTTTTGATATCTTGCATTGATTTTCATCTAATATAATAATTATTAAGATGACAATTTTGATCGTCAGATAATAATTATTAAATGGTTTTGTTTGGAGTAGCTGCAGCTGTTTAAAAGAACAGATGTGAAATTGCTTCAGAAGAAAATCTTATTCAAGAAACTATGATGGCTACTATATTTTTATTTTCAAAAAGTCAAATTATAGCTTTGTAGTAGTATCTCACTCAGTCAGCTCACATTTTAAAACATAACTCTCCTATCACAAATTTTGAGAAAGCATGTAAAAGGTTATTTAACACCCCATCAGTACGGCCCATACTGCACTGTAGTGTCATGACCACCCCCCAAACAGACCATAAGACTCCCCAAAACTCATACTACCATTTCATGATATCTTACATGATTTATGCCTAATATAATATTTAAAATATTTTCTCTAAATATAGAAAATACTTTCTTTATCATTTAGACCCAAACCAATGTAATCATTTCAATTGGGTAGGGCCTCATTATTTCTCTTTTGTCAAAATTTTCACATAAGAAAATAATATGTCTCTAAAGTGTTGTTCTCATCATTTCTCTCTTGTCAAAACTTTCTCTAACTACCTTTCGTGTAATATAAGTTTGCATATCCACCCAAAATTAAAGAGAGTAAAAAGAAAAAAAAAATTTAAATATATAAAATATCCAATCTCCTTTGTAAATGCCAGCAACATTGGCTACAAGACAAACGATATATTAAATTTCTAACAGATTAGTTTGCTGACAAGACTATTTAATGTGAGCCAAATAAATTAATCTACATTGGGCTGCAAAATGTAAATTTTAATAAAGGACAGATTTATAATTTTATTATAAAATAGACAATTCTTTTTAAAATATTGCATTAAATTATAGGAGTGACCTCAAATCTTTGATGCAACTGTAATAAATCAAATTCTATGGTTCACAAAATTCTCTTGTGTGTAATAGATGCAACATATGTAGGGGTAGTTGTGCAAATTTTGCCAACAAATGCTGAAACATACTGAACTATGATTATGGAGAGTCTTGTGGTTAGGGTTGCAGTTTATGCCAAGACTGATTCAGTTTGAGCTTGGAATGTTTTAAGAGGTTATGTTGCATAAAATATGTGTACATGGGGACATTTTGACTAGCATATGCATGCAAATTTCCTTAACGTGCATTCTACAATAGTTTTTATATATTTAGATATCTTACACCAAAACTTCTATATTTACATGCATACCAGTCAAATCTAGGCATTATGGAAAAAATATCAGGATTTCTATTTTTAAAGTGATTTATATCTTTTCATGCATAGGTCTAAAATCCCAAGTGTTATAAATGAACAAAAAAAAAAAAAAAAAAAAAAATCAAATAAAAACAAATTTAAATTTTAGGTGTCACACATGCACACCGGAAAATGAACCTTCCGGGCCAAAGTTCGCACTCAACAGGCTTCGTGAGTCTGGGTTAGCTCAACTGTTTGGAAGAGATGAGGAGTAACTTGGTAGGCTGCCTAGTCATCCTCACTCCATGATGTGTCAGTTGTCTTATACTAATTGTTGAGCTGAGGTGTTGAATTGTCTCGATGAACAAACTGGCTAAACTGGTCTAAGCATCCCATCTGAAGATCTGACCAATCAGACTCGCTGACCCAGCTTGTCTCCTTGGCAATCATCGTAACTATAAGAATGCAAAAATAAAGACTGACATTATGTTTCATCCTCATTTATGTGCCCAATACACACATTGTTATTTTTTCATCAAATTAATGTAGAGATATTTTATATAACATGACATGTATTTTAATAGTTTATTATGCATATATAAAAAGGGGAGAGATACCAGAAAGAATGAAGCTCTTTCTATAGGCCTTTTCGGGTGCCACTGCGTTGTGATCACAACGAAACCTTTATCATACCCTCTTTCTATTAGATCATCTCCTCCGCTCTACTAGAGGGGGATTAAAAAGCAGAATATATAGTTCAGGCCTAGAGAATACATACACATCTTCTTTCACCTTCTTTGCATAGGTCTCTCCCGACATGCTAAAAGGATTCAACATATGTACACACAAATAAGGCACTACTAAAACATTTTTTTTTACTTATTTTATTAAATCAAGCCTATATGTCAAAGTGACTGAATCGAGTCTCTCTGCTAAAGTTGTTTGAATCGAGCCGACCTACTGATCAAATTAATTTCATTCCTTTCAGAAGGACAGCCTGGCCCACCTGTGCGAGGGAAGCTTAGAGAATGTTATCATGATTAGTAAGAACATCTATCAATTCATTATTAAAGATGTAGCTTGACATTTGAGACTTGATCTTTTCGTTCAGACAGTAAGGATGAGTGACGTACCGACACCGACTGACGCCTATATTGCAGTCTTTTCATCAAGACACCGAAGAAGGGTGTCGTACAGTACGTGATGTCACATTTATTATTTTATTGCATTTCTCTCTTGTGTATAAAGGGTAACAAAAAAGAAGTTGGTGGGGGGTTCTCTCTCTCTCTCTCTCTCTCTCTGAAATCTTGTAACTTAGGAAACCTCCGAGGAGCCTTAATTTTATGGCTTATCGAAGATAAAAAATTTAATATAATTCCTAATGTTCTCTCTCTCAGGACTCACATATATTTCTCTCTCCTTTTCATTCTCTGCAAAACACATTGTATTTACCGAATTGTATACACCACAAACAATAAAAGACCTATGCCTCGAAAGGATTCATATATATATATATATGTATATATATATATATATATGAATTTC
>NW_018165040.1:1162692-1172518 GCF_001263595.1 Phalaenopsis equestris
ATATATATATATATATATATACACATATATATATATATATTCATATTCATATTATAGGATTGTACAAGAAAATCAAAATGTAATTACACGTTTTGGGGCTTATTTGATATAGCTATGCCACAATGTCATATATTTACTGTCAATAAAATGGACAACATGAATATATAGTTGACCACTCAGTTGTAAAAATACACAAGTGTTTTTTTTCTTGTTGAATTTCAACATCATATCTTTCTTCACGTCCTCAACTTCGACCGTGTATGTTGTTGAAGTTCATACAATGAACCTTATCTTTTTTGTTGTTAACCCTCTTATATACTCTTTAGCTGTATGTACTAATTCACCTATCCACTCATTTGATTTAAGCTTCTTTTTAGCATTTTTTTCCTTTAACATGTCTCTCATCATGTCCACCAAATCTACAACAAGTTTCTCTTTGGCTTCTCCAATATATGAGTTGAAGGATTCGAAAATATTGTTAGTATTCGTTTGACTTTCAATATCGGATAAGAAATGACATTTCTAACATTTATATGAGAGATTGACCAGATATGCATGAATCTGTGGGCAAATTTTAAAAATCTCATTGTCTTTCACTTTAAATTTTGCTCTAGTGTGAGAATTGATGCTAGTTAAACAATGTGTCGGATCGCTTTGCTACCTTGAAAAATGTGGTATTTCTTAATGTTATTTTATAAATGTCGTATGCAAACTTTTTGTTCTATATCTGGAAATACATACCTTAAGGCCTCAATCAAACTATATTTCCTGTCTAAGATAAAACCTAACGGTACAACTTCAAACTCAAAAGATGTAATTAAATTTCTCAGAAATCATTCCAAATACTTCCTTAACTCGGACTCAACTACTACATATGCGATTGTAAAAAGTCTATTATTCACATCCGATGTATTTGTCGAAAGCAAGACGCTTAAGTTTTTAGATTTTAAATGATATGCATCAAGGCCAACAAGATGCTTGCAGCTAGCTTGGAAACCCTGCGATGCACACCTTAAAGCAAACATTCAATCTTTAAAATATTTGATCAATGCTATTGTACTCAAAATTAAAAACGATAACCTGAATTACTTCTAAAAAGTTTCACACATAATGTATGAACTCACGTATAATTTTCATCAACTGATTCAAATATTTAATCATGTACTAATTGACTGAATCTTCACAACTTTAAATAGTGCAGTGACAAGTCATACTTACTTTCTAAGTCATAATTTATTTGTTTTGAAAGCATGTTTAGTTAGATTTTTACCATATCCTGTATTTCATTAGCCACTCAACAGGTCGTTGTCAATTTTTACAAACTATGTTGACACTTGGGCAAATATATGAAGCTTCAATTTTCCTTCAAATGTTTATCTATCGGCCAACACTAAGGTTCTCACTCTCTATCGGCAGTGACTATAAGAACAAATGACAATAACTCACTTTATATCACTCGTCACAAGCTTTATTCCAAACTTCTTAGCAATGGCCATTGTATGCAGAAATTGCTTAAAACTCATTAATTTTTAAATAGAGAATGAACTTTCAAGGACGTGTTATTAGCATTTGGCTCATTAATTGTCCATTCATATATTTATCAAGTTCATATGTGCATATGGTGGTACTGTCAGAGCTTGATTAATAGTATTAAATTAATTCACCACCATTTGATATGATGAATTTCAAAATATCTACAACAAAAAATATAATTATTGAAATATCAATGAAGTTTTGTATAATTGTCAAGAAAAAAAAATATATTTTACTAAATAGTGCATGAAATTTTAGGGGCTAAATTAATTTATTTTCCGTGACTAAAAAATGATCCATTATAAAGGCTAAATACCATAAAAAAACCTAGGATGTTGGACTAAAAATCATACTTTGAAGCTTTAATTTGGATGAAAATGAATTCTTTAGGTAAAATAAATCAAAACAAATAAAATTTGATTGAAATAAACCTAAACTAAACCAATGCCAATTATTGTAACGTAGGTCATTTTATCTATGGCCTTAGAATTTTTTCCTTCCCATAGAATTTTAATAAAAGCTTACATCTAAAATCCACACCAACTAATGAGATGGACACAAAAATAAATTGATTCACCTATCTTTTCTTAGGAGATCTCAGTCGCAAGTGCATATGAGAATAATGCAAAAGAAAAGATGTTGTATGACAATAATCACTGAAAAATAGCTTAACAAAGCAAAAACAAGTAAATATAGACATTCAAGTGTTTATCCCGACATCTCTTTTAGATTAGAACATCTCAACAAACCTCACTGACATATGGGTATGGGTATATATATATATAAGAACACAATATATATATATATATATATATATATGTTACACATAAAAGATTGTTATTCATAGCTATTAACAATAGGTGATGTGGATCGATCCCACTCTCCCATGATTAACTAATGATCTTATCTCTTGAGAGTCATAGTTATTATACCATAACTTTTGGATATTGATGAAGGTCTTATGGTGATGGTATGACCGCAACAAGCAAGATAATGTTTTATAAATCTCATTTTATCAGCCTATTTGTAATGACTAAAAACAATTTATGCAATTATCATATTTATGTTTCATATCAAAACTTTATTTGAAAATAAAGTAGAACTAAGAAAGATAGAAAAAATATTACATCCGGAGATGTCCGGATAACGGCCTTGATGCAACGGAGGAGGGGAGGAATCGGACCTCCACCCTCCTCGCTGCATCCGGGAAACGTTGTTATCAGCGTTTTGAAAACGCATAAGCTGCCAAAATACAACTTACACTAACAAATCATGTGTATTTTCAAAATGTCACCGCAGCAAATAAGCCATCCCAAACGGGCTCATACTGGAATAAATTATAAAATTCAAGAATATAATTTAGAATCTTAAAAATTTATATATTTTTTAAATTAAGAGGCCACGAATGATTTCTGATACGAATTTTTAGCATAAAAAAATGTGGAAAAATAATAATTTTTAAGAACACGCGCCATCATGCAGCCTAATCTTAGCTGGCTCGCCGCAAAGCGGAATGATGCCAGCTGGCGGGCACAACAAACGTGGCACAATGCCAGCTGGCACGTGCGGTTTGTTTCCTTTTACTAAAAGCACCCATAATTGCTTCTATTTAAGGAAGATTTAATTATATGCTACCTAATATAATATCATATATTTTTAATTTAAAAACTATTTTAAAAACCCCTTAAGTAATTTTATTTAGATTTTTATGAGCATTATTGTTCGAATGAGGAGCCAAATATTTGAATTGAAAAATTAAATATTACATTGATTAACAAAAGTGACAATTGCAAATGCTGAAAATTTTCATATTACTTATTTAATTTTTGAGAGTTCATATTAATGCTAATATTTTATTTAAGTAAATAATATTATTTTAGTCATAATTGAACATGACTAGATTAATTATCTAAAATAAACGACATACATATTTAGCAAATAAATTTAAAACCTAATTTTTTTTGCATACCCTCATTAATGGAAAATATTTGTGGGTATGTGGGGAGGTTATTTAAAGGGTATAAGGGGGTTACATCTGTGTTTTACCCCTTTAACCCTCCTGTAACATACATGTAACTTATCTGTAACCTATAAACAAGTTCAGGGCTTATGTAGTTTCAATATTTACAGGTAAGTTACACAGAAGTTACAGGAGGGTATAATACAAATATAACCCACATGTATCCTCTGAATAACCTCCCACGTACTTAGGTACACAAATATTTTTCCTCATTAATTCATTGCACTAGTGGTCAACATGGTATTTTATTTTTTGATGATAAGTATTTATTAATGTATTGTGATATGATTCACATATTTATATTTAACATTCCATCTATAAATCATATTGCTCTATCTATTTTTTTAGATATTATTGTAAATAAGATAAAGATGTGGCTCAGAGACAAAATAAAATAAAAGAAATTGTCATTTTGTCCATATATTAGATCATCAACTTTTGTCTATTTTGATTCATATTAAAAAATATTATTTATTTAATCTAGTGTATATTATTTAACAAATTTATAAATGATTTTGGAACCCTTATCATTAAAATTCAATCCTTGGTAAAATACATCTATTTAATTTATATTAATTGAGCAATGGAGCATATTTTTAAATTGACTTTCTATCCTACAACGTAGATGAGGTCCAAATATTTCCTTTGAGTGGGTGCTATAATAAATGATAAAAAATATGCTTTAGAGAATTCTGATGGGTTGGCTTAAAAGCCGTATTTTTTTTTTCCTTTAAAATTTCATATTCTTATAACCTAACATAAAATATGTCGTCCTCATTTATAATAATAGCCACATAGCAAATAGTAAGCTAATATTTTGTCACTAAACAAACTGTTCACGAATAAGAAGGAAGGGGGTTTATAAAATATATGGCAATATTCTAGCATTACAAGAAAACTCATTAAAACACACAAATAAAGCTTAATTTATAATAATAATAATAATAATAATAATAATAATAATAATAATAAAATTATTATTTTATTGTATACATAAATACGGAACTGATGGCATATATTTTCTCTCCTTGTCATCTTTAGGACACCGATTTGAATTCAATTGTAAGTGAGATACAATAAGTAGACTCACTGCCTTTCTCAAGTCATCAACCCTAAATTTCTTTAAGAATTTCCAAACATAATCTACTTGCGAAAGCCAAACGTTTCCAGCTGACTTGTCTCTGAGATCTCAACGCTAATAATTCTACGAGATTCACCTAACTCCTTTTTGAAATATTTGCACAGTTGATTTTTCATCCAATCAACCTCATTCTATTTGACAGATGTATTCAATATATCATGAACATATAGAAACAAATAAATGAACTCACTGATGAGCAACTTCTTGAAATATGCACAATGATTATACTAGCTCATTGTGTACTCATGTCACTTCATGAACTGATCAAAATTTTTATACCAGTGTTTTGCTGACTTTTTCAACCCATATAAAGACTTGACCAGTTTGCAAACCAAATCTTTTGATGATCCATTTCCAGGGAGCTACAACATATAAATCTCCTTTTGCAATTCTCCGTGTAGAAATGCAATATTCACATCGAGCTGTTCCAAGATCATATCGTACTATGCTACATGTGCTAAGAGAATTCGAATTAAGGGATGCTTAACCACTGGGGAGAACACTTTATCATAATCAATCCCTTCTCGTTGCGCAAAACCTTTTATCACATATCTTACATTGTACCACACATCAGCTCTGTGAGATCCTTCTGTCTTTGTATACACTCATTTGCACCCAATGTCTTTCCTTTCTGAATGAAGCTTCACCAACCACCAAGTATCATTCTTCCGACTAAACTTTATCTCTTCATCCATTACCGCTCTCCAAATATCACAATCTGGGCTCTGCATTGCATATTTGTAATGACAAGAAATTTTTGTCTATGTGGTTGAAAGTGAAAATGCAATGTGATCTCTCAACAAAGTTTTAGGACAGTCAAACATCTTGTCTTGCTCCAAGCAATAGATTCCTGAGCAGGAATCTCAAGCTCAACATCTTCTTTCACTTCCTCCTGAGAACTACCAACAGATACCTCATGAGCTGCAACTGAATCAGATATCTGAGTTGGAGTGGATGAAATCTGTGAAACAAATAGATTATCATCAAACTCCAACTTATGTTGCATATCTGTGGTCCTAGTAGAACTCTCCACCTACTTTGAGACCCAATTTTTAAACAAATTTGCCTCCTCAAATTAAACATCTCTGCTTATGAACTTCCTTTCTGACAGATAGTACAACTTGAAGCCCTTGACTCCACATTTGAAGCCAATGAAGAACACATTCTTTGCTCATGGTTATAATTTATCATTCTGCACGTGGTAGTAATATGGACACCCAAGCACTCTCATGTGCTCATAATCTCTGGCAAGATGTCCTGACCACATCTCTTTTAGAGTCGTCTTCCCAATAGCTACAAAAATCAACATTTCACCAAGTGATATGCATATTTTATGATATCAACCCACTTTCTTCTATCAAATATAGCGTTGGATAACATACATCGAACTTTCTCCGCTAAAGTTCGATTCATCACCCCGTTCTGATGTGGTGTCTCTTGAACGGTGAAGTGATGCTCTATCACAGCTCTCTAATACTATTGTAAGAATGCATCCAAGTGTATTCACCCATATTGTCTAATCTGATACAATATATCTTTTTAACAAACTGAGTCTCAATCCACTTCTTCTAAGTTATGAAAATCTTCAGCACTTCACTTTGTGCTTCTTGGTGTGATATACCTGAAGTAATCATCAATAAAAGAGATAAAGTATCTTCGCCTGCTAAATGATGTTGTTTTTGTCGAACCCTAAATAACTATGTGAACATACTCTAAAATACATTTTGTGTTGTGGATGGTAGTCTCAAAAGATACATATGTCTTCTTGTCAAGCACACAATGTTCACAAAAATCAAGTTTACAGGTGCTCGTTCATTTGATAAATCCTTTATTCACTAAAGCCTGAAGTGAAGTCTCTACAACATGACCTAACCGCATATGCCACAACATAGTAACGTTAAAAGAATTATGAGTAACAATAGTCATTCCAATCACTGTACTACCCCAAAAGATAGTAAAGATTGTGATGATAAACTCTCCTCATAAAAACCACCGCTCCACGACATATCCTCATAACTTATGCCTTAAAAGTTACATGTAGCACTTAGACTCTAAAGTCCCAACTTACAACAAATTCTTCATGATATCTATAATATGTTTAACATCAGTCAACTCTCTTACAGTATTATCACGCATCTTGATAAAAATATTCCCTATACCAATAGTACGATAAGCTTGCTTGTTGCCCCATGGTCACCGAACCACTATACAGCTCTTTGTACATATTGAACTACAGACAAATGTGATAGGTAACACCTGTGTACAGAATACAACACGAATCATCTGGAAATAAACCGTAAGAAAATGAAAATAACGATTCATCTGAATCCGTCTCTTCACATCTTTCCATAATGACATTGGATTTATTCTTCGACACAACTTCCTTTCTCATATCCTTTAGCTTCAGACATTCATTCTTCTAATAATTAGTCTATAAAATGAAAACAAACTGATTTTTTCCAAGATTGTGCCCATGAGACTTACCATACTTTTGAAAAGTGTTGTCGCTGCCACATTTCTTTAACCAATTTCTCTTCTTCTTCTCAAATCTGCCGCGCTGGAGTATAAGTGTGACTCATTGCCTCTTCGACGGAATCATGATTCAACAGTGTCGTAGTAACTTTATCTTAATTCAAGATCTCATGTTGAAGTTTTCATACTCACCCATGAGCGAATTCAATAGAATAAGCGCATTATATTCGTCTCTAAACTCATCATCCTATTTTAACATATCTGTCATTGTCTTTGTAAAGTCATTCAAGTGTTCATCAATTGTAACCTCTCATTTCATCTGAAATCTATAGAGTTGATGCTTCATATGAAGACTGTTCTTCATGCTCTTCATGATATATTTGCTCTCTAGCATTTTCCATTGTTTTCCTGCAGAAGTCTCCATCATCATCTCATATTTGATTTTCTAGGTCAAGCAAATTCTGATCGGGCCACAAGCACTCATATTCATCTTCAACCAATCTTATTTTGACATCTCTTCAAAACATTCATCACTATTTAAGACTTCCTCCAGATTCAGAGAACACAACACATCCATAATCTCACATTGTCGCATGCCAACATTCCTTTAGCCATCAAATTTCGTCACATCAGTTTTAACGGGATATGTAACCACCTAATGTATCTACTTTCCACCACCATAACGAATGTTGACGAATCTAATATCATGTTATCAATTAATTCCCCAAACACCTGAGAAAAAAAAGAAAACAAACAAAAGAAAAAAGTTTAAGTGAGAAAAAATAAATTTCAGAAAATACAAATTATTTTTCTCTGATATTTTTTTTTCTCTTTTTTCAAAATTCCTTTTATTTAAAAAAAATTTATTTAAAGAAATTTTCCAATCTTCCCTGCTCGATGCTTTCCGAATTTATTTCTTTTTCTGTGCCCACACCTCAGAAAATGAAAGGAAGAATCCCTTTCTAAATCAAAAATTCCTTTTTGAAGAAACCTTTTTCTTCAGCTCTTCCCTCCTTTCTTTTTATTTATTTATTTAATTATTATTTTTTTTCGAAGCTTCTGCTAAAACTACTCCACATAAACACGACTTCTGCCTAACCTTGCAGGAAGAAGACGGGCCGGCTGCCGAACCTCCCGAACCACTGTCGGAATCATGCCCCAAATCTTCGCGTCCAATCCTCCGTGCCGTCGCAGTCTTCAGAATCTATTGACAAAAGAGATCGGATCATCTCTGCAAAAAACCTAATTAATACAAATCAGATTTGTTCCCGTAGACGTCGAATCATGTTTCGATCACGAACGCTAAGCTGTGAGTCTGTTTGGGGCGGCTGTTGATTATTTATAATCTATTAATAAGCAGATTATTTTGATAATCTGCAGATTATCAAAATAAGCTGACTCGCTGTTTGAAGCAGCTTTGGGGCAGCTTATTAAGAACAGCTTACTGAGAGCTGTTGTTGTATAAATAATTATTCTGCTCCTATTTGGTTAAGCTGTTTGCAACAGAACGCAACAGAACTAAAATAAAGAAGAATTTTATATTGTGTTTTATATTATTTTGCATGAAACCTAAATGTTTTTCTTTTCTTTCTTTAAAAAAGAAAAACTTTTTCTAGACCTTTAAAAACTCTTAAGCTAGGGTAGAATGCAAACTTACTCAGATTTTCCATCTATAAATATCAGTTCTATTTTTAATTTCAAAAGAATCAAGATAAATTTAAGCCTAATGTACCACCCAATCACACTCTTGTAGCAAGTACTTCTTACAACAAATAAATTTCTTATTCTACAGCTCCTATGTTGCCACTAAAACCTGCTTTTTCTATTGGTTTCATATAACAGATTAATAAAGATGAGAGTACTGTTGATTCACATGGAGAACACAGATCCTTGTTCAATGTCAAGTCTTCCTCCCATGGATCTGCCGGGCGATCTCAGCGAAGGGGAGCGAAGGAGAGGGGAGGATCGGCTAGGGATTTGACAGGCAAGGCGTGCGATTCTCCTGGAAAGATCCTCTGCGAGCAGAGGTCCTAGCCGATTCTCCAGGGGCAAGAGAGAGTGAGGCAAGGCAGCCAGTGTGATATGCGAAGGGCAGCACAGAGATTTTTTCCTATTGATACACGGGACACAGGGGCAGGCGGCTTGCGAGACCAAGAAGAAAATAACGATAGAAAAACACTGTGGCACCAAAAAGTTAGCCTCAATCGCGATATTCAAACAGGGAGACGATATTTTGAAAAGGCCACCGCACACCCTATATAAGCTGCCCCAAACGGGCACTAAATGTTATGCAAAAATAATACCGAAGTGTAGAAATTTTTACAATAATAATTTAATACAAGAATTTATTTGGTTCGGAGTTGAATTGATTCAACTACTTTTACGGGAGAGAGATTCCACAAGCACCAGATGGGAAGAAATAAAAAGATTTGAGATTACAACTCAACAATTCTCCATACCATTAGGGCTGTCAAAGTGGCTCGTTGTTCGCGAATAGCTCGTGTTCGGCTCACTAAGAAATTCGTGTTTGGCTCGTTCGCTAATTTAATGAGCCGAATACGAACAACACAAATAAAGATTTGTTCGTTCGTATTTGACTCGTTTTGGTTCGAAATACTACTAATCAATTATATATATATATATATATATATATATATATA
>NW_018165040.1:1172845-1184903 GCF_001263595.1 Phalaenopsis equestris
AAAAAAGCGAGAAGACAAGAAACACACTTTTTGAGCTCGAAATATAAACGAGCCGAACATGACAAAACCAGACTCAACTCGTGTTCGGCTCGTTTACACCCTACGTACCATACACATTTTATAAATCATAAATACAAAATAATATATATATATATATATAGTGCTAATAATGAGCTAAATTCGATCGAACAAAGGTCTTTATATGTTCGGGTCATTAAAAAATCAAGCTCAAAATATCTATTTATATTCGGCTTGCTTAATGGATGAACTGTACATGGACCTTTTTAATGAGCTGAACAAAAACTATTCACAAACAAGGTATCTAACAACCCTAGGTGCATTTTGTTGTTGGAGGGAGGAGTTTGCAGAATATTTATTAATCTACCTAATTAGGCGATAATGGGGCATGAGTTTTATATAATTTTTGGTGGGGCAAATATTTTTCTAATAGAAGAAATATATATTTTTATATGCTGTTTTACATTTATGTCAACTCATGAAATATTAATTATTTATTTATCTGAATAGGTTAAGATCGCCCACTCCTGTCTTCGTGATTTCGAGCATTATCATGACACGTCTATTTCATATAAATATTTATGTACTTGTTCATTTGGTCATCCAAATATTATATATATATATTTATCCATATTATTTCATGCCATTGTTAAAATCAGACGGGTGATACCGGTGTTGAACAGAGAGTTAAACCATATGATATTATAAATATAAAAACTAATTAAAAAGAACTTAAATAATATAATAATAATATAGATATTTTGGGCTCTATTTATAAATAAGTCGAATATAAATAAATATTTATTCTTTCTTATTTATATTAAAATAATTAAATAATTTAATAGTAATATCTTTTTATATTAATTTTTAATATATATTAAACAAATGTTTTTTTTTAATTTTTAAAAATTATTTGAGTGATATATTTATAGAAGAAATACTAGTTTAGGTGTTAGATATTTAATAAATAAGATTTGAGTGACATGTTCCTATAAATTTGATACATTTAATTTATTCCCGTTGCGATAGAATTTAATAGTTTATTGTGGCATGCATAAAAATGCTACCTATCGTTTATCCCACATCAATATTTTTAGCTTAAAAAATTTTATGTACCTCTATAAAATGAAGACTTAACTGTGCAGCATTTTAGCCATGAAATTTCAAATCTTTGATAACTTCAATTTTATAATTTAAATATTCATGAAGCTTCAAAAAAATTAAAAAAAAATATGTATATATATATATATACATATCTATAAAGTTCAAGGTTGGATAGCTGGTTTAGGCCGGTACCAGCCCGTCCAATATAAGAGTGGTTTTTAGCCCGTCTAGAATCGGATCATCAATGGCATTCAACGTTGAACCCGGTTGAACCGTCCGGTTCACTGATTACAATTGAAAATAGTATTTTTATTAGTTTTCAAAATTATTTTTATTTAAAACAGTTTCAGTGGAATAAATAGTTTAAAAAAAAACCAAAAATAGATTCATTTTTCATAATAAAAATTAAAAAGACTATTAATGAAGGGTGATTTACGAAAAAAACATATCAGACAAATAATACTAATTGCAGGAAGCTACTGCGCTTAAAAATGGCCACCTTCTTCCTCGGCCGAAAAACCACAGAGCAACTAAGAAAGTGGAAAAATAAGAGCGGAGCGGAAGGAGTACAGCGTCAAGACTCCTCCTTTAACTGGTTTCTTCTCCTCATCTTTCTTCACTCGTCTCTTCTTCTTTATTCCACAGAAAAATCCAAATTCACAACCGTTGATCCCCTGCTTTCTGCTCGCGATCCGCGAGATCCTCACCTCTTCATCATCTCTTCTCCCCTCATCTCTATTCCACCTCTTAATGATCTCCCCAGATCTTTGATTCCATCTCGGGGCGACGCAGCAAGAGATCTTTCTGCGAGCCTTCAAGCTGTTTGAGGAAATGTCTCTGTACGGCGAGAACGGAAAAGCTCCGGCTGAGTTGGATTCGATGCAGGAGAGATTGCGTTATGCGCTAACTCTAGAAAGCAATAAACCCGATTGCAATGACTTCCACACACACAGTACCACTTTATCCCCTCTCCGTATCCTGCCCAGTGCCAGCGCTAGCTCGAGCTCCTCTGAATGTATCGCTAATGGCATCGCTGGCCGGAGAACCCGCTCCGGCGAGCACATGGTCGGCGTGGAGACCTCGAAGGCCGCCTTAGGTGCTAGAAGCACGAAACCTGGGCACCGTAGATCCGGCTCTGAGCCGCTTATCTACGCCGGTTTTAGAGGAGAAAGCAGCCCAGTGAGCTCGCCGGCGACCAATGTGCTTCCCGCCGGGAACATCTGCCCATCGGGGAAGATCGGGAGGTCCGGTATAATGAGCCGAAGCACGGCGGCAAGGAGCGATGTGCTTGGTGAGGGGCCGAGGAATTATGGGCATGGGAGCATTGTGCGAGGAGGAAGCGGTGGCTGTGTTAGTGCGACGCTGGGCGGTGAGGCGGCAACGGGGAGTGGCTTGGATCCGTTGACGAGGAGAGGGATGGTGAGTACGGATGCTGAGGAGGTGAGGAGAGCTGGGAATGAATTGTACAGAAGAGGGCGGTTTGAAGAGGCTTTGAGGCTCTATGATAGGGCGATAGTGATTTTCCCGGAGAGCGCTGCTTGCAAAAGTAACAGAGCGGCGGCTTTGATTGGTTTAGGGAGGCTGGGCGAGGCTTTGAAATGCTGTGAGGAGGCTGTGAAGCTGGATCCTTCTTTTGCAAGAGCGCACCACAGGTTGGCCTCGCTTCATATCAGGTGAGTTTTGTGCTGGTTGGTTGAAATTCAGGAAAAAAAATCAGTTTTTTTTTTTTTTTACTTCTGATGTTCTTGTAAATATTGGAGGTTAATCAAGTGATTGAATTGGTGCTTCATCTGTGGTGCTTGATCTGTAATGATATTTGAATGATAGAGAAGTATGCTTAAGTTAGAATTGTTGTGGATGAGCAGTTTTCAAGCCTTTGCTAAATGAGATTGTGGTATCATTCAATGTGTTCTAATTGAAATTTGGTTTGTTATGCTTTGTAATTTGTTGTGGAAGAAGGTTTCAAGATGTTTTATTGTTATTATTTTTAAATTCTTATTCATAAGTTTATAGCCTATCAATTTATAGAAAAATGCTGTGGTTCTCCTTTTGCTTCTGTAGGTACAATTAAGAGAGGCACTCTTAAATTTTTGACAATGATCTTAACTAAAGCTGAACTTTTTATGTGCTCTTTGCACTCTCTCTTCATTTAGTTCATGATTATCTGTCTATTTCTGTGTTCAAAAAATGATATTTTCTCAATTATCTTATCTGCATGAATTCTGAAACAAATATTTCTATAATGCAGATTTGGTCAGATTGAGAGTGCTGGAAAACACCTTTTTTGGCCTGGGCTACAGCCAGATAATGTTGAGCTGCAGAAGTTACAGGCAGTGGATATCCATATGAGAAGATGTGCAGAGGCTCGGAAAATTGGGGATTGGAAAATTGCATTAAAAGAGAGCAATGCTGCTATAGAAGCTGGAGCAGACTCTTTTTCTTTGGTAAGGCCTAAAAGTTTATAAAAATAGATTCTTTATAATATCTTATCATGTTAAGAACATTTAGTTTGCCAAATGGATGTCTTAGTTATCTGGAATTTCTAGCTTCTCACAGCAAAAGCAGAAGCCACCCTTAGGCTTCACCAACTTGAAGAGGCCGAATCAACTATTTCACAAGCATTAAAGCTTGAGATTTCTATACCTCCCCCTTCTCAAGCCAAGTTCTTTGGTCTGCTTTCCAGTTCTTATACCCACATGGTTAATGCACTAGTTGAAATGGCTTTAGGAAGGTGAGTTTTCTTTGAGGTCTATGTTTTGCATTTTGTAAAGTTATGATTGATTTAAGAATTTGAGATTGGTGTTTTACAGATTTGAGAATTCAGTTGCTTCTGCTGAGAAAGCTAGGCAGATTGATCCTGGAAATTTTGAAACAACAATGACTTTGAACAAGGTGAGATCCGTTGCAAGAGCTCGTACCCGAGGGAACGAGCTCTTCAATGCTGGAAAGTTTGAAGAAGCCTGCTTGGCTTATGGGGAAGGACTTAAGCATGATCCCTCCAATCCTATTCTATATTGCAATAGAGCAACGTGCATGGCAAATCTTGGGCTGTGGGAGAATTCTGTTAAGGATTGCAGCGAAGCCCTCAGGATTTATCCCAATCATACGAAGGCTCGTCTAAGACGTGCAGCCTCCAACGGTAAGGTGAATCACAAATTACCTTCATTTTCATAGTCATGTATTTTTGGCTTTGGGATGCAGGAATTGATACCATTTCACCTTGGGGCATTTACACACATAACTCCCAATTTCTATGTATTTACATATCTAACGCTTAAATTTTACTTTTTTACATTAGTACCATCCAATTCTTTCATATCATATAAAAAATACCACTATTTTAGCTTTTAAAAAGTGAAATACACCTTTTCATATATGTAAAAATTGAAGTTTGGGTGTTAGATATGTAAATACATAAGGGTGTTAGATAGTTAGATATGTAAATACATAAGAATTGAGTGTTATGTATTTGAAAATTCCTTTCATCTTTTCCTGGTTTTTAGCTTGAGCGCTGGGCTGAATCGGTGAAAGATTATGAGGTTTTGAGGAGGGAGCTTCCAGGAGATGGCGATGTGGCAGAAGCTCTTCTCCATGCACAAGTATCGCTAAAAGCATTACGTGGAAACGATGTATCTTATTTGACATATGGAGGTGAAGTTGGGGTGATTACTGGACTGGAACAGTTCAACAATTCCGTATATTCCCATGGTAATATTAATGTCTTTTGATTTAGAAAATTATTGAAGCACCTTTTTCTTTCTCGGCTCGAAAGTGGTTTTTTCTTCTGTTTCAATAGCTGCCATAATATTAATTTGTTATATATTTAGCCTGCTAATGCATTTCCATTGTATTCACCTCTTTATTCTTTTGTGATTTCATTTCCATTTGGGCCGGTGCACCCTTGTACCCCCGAAAAATTTTTCTATACCTTGTGCCTCAGCATTGCACCAACAACGTGCCAATGACGTTTCTGTAGTGCCCTAGTGCTCGGAAGATAGCCGCCGCACTTAGTCCAATTTTAAAACTCGAGTGCACGACATTGCTGCTCCCAGAAGTCAGCGTCTCAATTCCCATTGAATTTTGGTTTTGTTGAAAATTGTTGATTTTGATTTTTGTGTTTCTATAAACAAATTTATAGTATAAAGTCTATAGGTTTAATATTTTTGTGAAGATTGTGTTTATTACAAATAAAAGTAAGCTATGTTTTTTAAAAGTAGGGGGGGTGCACCCTTGTACCCCCGAAAACCTTTTATGTACCTTGTGCCTCAATATTGTACCTGCAGCGTGCCAATGACGGTTCAGTAGTGCCCTAGTGCTCGGAAGATAGCCGCCACACTTAGTCCAATTTTAGAACTCGAGTGCACGACATTGCTGCTCCCAAAAGTCAGCGCCTCAATTCCCATTGAATTTTGGTTTTAGAGATTGAAATATGTTGATTTTGATTTTTGTCTTTCTATAAACAAATTTTATGGTATAAAGTCTATAGGTTTAATATTTTTGTGAAGATTGTGTTTATTACAAATAAAAGTAAGCTATTTTTTTTAAAAGTAGGTCAAAAGCAAATTCTTAAAAGTTGGAGCTAGTGCATATTGATATATGGGATCCTACTCTAGTTTAGTGTTAGAGGTTCTATTTATTTTATCATAATTATTGAAGACCACACTAGGAATGTATGAATGTATTTCCTAAAATTTAAAATTGATATATTTGATATGTTCTAGAAGTGCAAAATCATGATTGAGAATATGAGAAGTTTGAGGTTGAAGTGTCTGAAATCAGATGATGGTGTCGAGTATCATGATTAGAGGTTCAAGAGTTATTGTGTTTCAAAAAGAATTAAACATGTGTTTATCGTGCCAAGTACACCACATCAAAATGTTGTGGTTGAGCGCATAAATTTAACTATCATAAAGTTTGTCAAGGGTTGGAGGTTGCATTTAAGCTTACCAAAACAATATTTGGTAGAAGTTGTTAACATTATAGTTTATCTGATTAATCTTAATCCATCACTACTTTTGAATGAAGGCTTATATGAAGAAGCTTGAAGTGATAAAGAGGCAAATTTATCTCACTTGAAAATATTTGATTATTCATCATATGTTCATGTTGATGCATGATTCGATAGTAAGATCGATTCAAAATGTGTCATTTGCACTTTTATTGAATATGACTTAGATTAATTTAGTTATAAATCATAAGACTATCAGAATAAGAAATTAGGAGTAAGAATGTCACTTTCAATGAAATGAAAATGTACAAGGATATAAATAGAACGTAGTATCATTCACCATTTACTTCTAAAGATCCCTCCAACTATGTTGAGACAAAAGACACTAGTGATTAAGAAGATAAATAAATGAAATGTGCTCAATCTTATGAAACACAAGAAGTCTCTTAGACACTTATTATTGAAGTCCGGAGGTCCAACTAAATCTCGCGACTGACAGATGTATTCTCTTTATTGTACTATTTATTTCTAATTTATAATGTGAAAGCAAAGTGCGATGATGAAACTATTCAAGTGAATGACTCCAAGGAATGAGAGTTTGTCATGGATAATGAGATACAATCATTAATGTCAAATCAAATATGAGAATTTGCAAAACTAATAGATGATAAAAAAACACTACACGACAAGTCAATTTACCGACTAAAAGAAGATATAGATGGCGCCAAATGCTATAAGATGATGCTTCTTCTGAAGAATTTCAGTAAAAAAAGAGTTAACTACACTGAGATATTTTTTTTTTTTGTAGTGAAGGTGACAACTATAAAGTTACAATAAAAGATGATATAACACTTAAACTAAAGAAGAGTCTTAATAGTTTGAAGTAGAGGTAGTGATACATGAGATTTGAAAGATTTATGTCAAATAATAGGTACACTAAGGGTCTGTTTGGGGCAGCTGCAGCTTATCAAGCTTATCCTGATAATCTGGTGATAAACAGTTGATCCGAATAAACTGTCTGTTTGTTTGGTTTGTGCGTTTAGAGAATAACTGATTTTGAAAAAATGATTAATCTGCTCCTGATCTGGATAAGATGTAGTTATTTGGTTTGTGCATTTTGTAAACAACTTATTTGCGGATTTTTTTTGTTAAATAGAAAAATTAGAATTAAAATCCCCATATACCATTATTTGTGCAGCTAGGAGTCAACTCAAATTCAAATCATTTTGAGTCGAAGTCAATTCAAATCGAAATAATTTTGATTTTAATCATAGCCGAACTCATAAGAGCTCGACTAGAATCAAAACTACAAAGTGCCTTGTCCTGGTGAGAGAAAAGAACATCAGCTTGAGATTTTATACCATGGTGAAGAAACATAGTACAACAACAATGGCAAGATACACACATGAAAGCGCCCTAATAGAAATGGTGAAGCCAACAAGTGCGATAATATTCAAGTAAAAATTCACAAATTGGGGATATCTGCAATCCTTAAGAACAATGATAATCGAAAGAGGAAAAAAAACAGAAAAGATTTCTCGGGAAAATTACGAGATCGCCGACGTTGATGTGCCGAAGCTGCGTAGCACCGGCGAGCATCGAGCAAGTCGTCGTCTTCCCCGTACCCGACGTACATGTTACCAGAATGTTCGGCCTCGATCTACCGTCGTCGGCCATCGACGAGGAAATGACTTCGGAATAGGGAAGAAATCCTTACAGGAAAAACGATTCCACGGACCAACGATCAGAGAAGAAGGAAGAAACGATGGTCTCTCTCCGCAATTCAAAGAAAAGAAAGGAAGCTTGCAAAGAGGAGATGGCGAGTGGGAGAGGCAGAGGGGATGTCGAGGGAGACGAAAGATCTGACGGGAGGAGGTAGAGGAGATGTCGAAGCGAACGGGCTAGGGCAAAGAGAGCGAGGGGCAGGAATTGTCTTTCGCTCGTATGAAAAGCGGATCGCGGGGGGGACCCTGCATTCGACGTCTAATAGAAAGGTGGGAACGGAGTTTAGAAAACACCCTCATAATGTTTTTTTCCAAACAACACGTTTTTTTCCAAACAGCCGGTGGCGTTTTCAAAACATCATCGGTGTAAATAAACTCTCCCAAACACAACCTAAGTGTCAATCAGATCACTGCTGCTTCATTAAATATATTGATAATTGTTATATTGTTGTTCTCATGTATGTAAATGTTATGTTGATTGTAGTATCATATATGGAGAAGATTATGAACATGAATGAGCAAATTATCAATGGAGTTTAAAATGAAAGATTTAGGCCCAACTAATAAAATCATTGGTATGAGAATCAGTAGGGACAATAGGGCAGATACATTGAAGCTGTCTTAGACATAATATATTATAAAGGTCCTACATAATGAGACAAAACCAGTAAGCACTCCATTATTTAGTCACTTTAAACTATCTAAGAAAAAATCGCTTAAGTTTTGAGCTAAGCAAACACAGATGAAAACAACCCCATATGCATCAACTATTAGAAATTTGATCTATGTGATATATACAAGAACAAATATCCCACATGCATTGTGAGTGGTCAGTCGATATATGAATAATTCAGACAAACATCGTTGGGAAGCGGTGAAGTTGATTCTCATATATTTGAGAAAAACAATCAACAAAACACTTTAATTTGAAAGTGTAGAGATTAACCTACATGGATATGTAGATTTAGATGTTATAGGATATATTATGGTAGACAAAGTACACAATGTTATATCTTCACTTTGGGGAACACATGAGTTAGGTTTTTAAATTATAGAAGATTGTTGTTTTATCAATTATAGAAGCTGAGCATATTATATTGTTGTCACTGAGGCTAGAAAAGAATTGATTTGGTTGTAGAGTTTTATGACAAAATTTGGCAAGAGGCAATAAAATAGAAAGCTACACAATGATAATATGAGTGTCATCCATCTACCAAAGAATGTTGTATTTCATGCCATGATAAAGCATATTCAGCTAATGTATCATTTCATTCACTCACTCATAGATGATGGTCAATTATCTTTGGAGAAAATACACACAACTCAAAATTATGCAGACATATTAACTAAGACTGTGATAACTGAGAAACTGAAGCTATGCTTAGCTTCAATTGGAGTTTAAGAAGGTTGAGATTGGGATGAATCACACTTCATAAATATGAAAATTTTGCAGATTTAGAGAAGCAAGTTTGATTATAATCAATTTTCAAGTGGGAGATTGTTATTATGTGGAGCTTGATTGTTTGATCAATTTTCATCTCAATGCCCTCAATTAACATTATAAAACTCGACGATGAGTTTGCGGGGGCGTATGGAGGAGTGTTGACCTCTATATTGGCTCAGGGGCAACATTGTACTGACAACACCCTAGCGTCAGTCCAGTAGCCCCTTCGTGCTCGGATGATGGTGCCACCGCTCCTAGTCCAATTTCAGAAATTGAGAGCACGATACTGCAACGCCTTAGTGCTCATTTGAGCATTGCAACACCATCATTGCAGTGCTTCAATGCGAGTAACCCACTTTGAACAATTTTTTCTTTAAAATTTGGAGTTAAGAAGGTTGAGATTGGGATGAGTCACACTTCATAAATATGAAAATTTTGCAGATTTAGATAAGCGAGGTTGATTATAATCAATTTTCAAGTGGGAGATTGTTATTATGTGGAGCTTGATTGTTTGATCAATTTTCATCTCAATGCCCTCAATTAACATTATAAAACTCGACGATGAGTTTGCGGGGGCGTATGGAGGAGTGTGAACCTCTATATTGGCTCAGGGGCAACATTGTACTGACAACACCCTAGCGTTAGTTCAGTAGCCCCTTCGTGCTCGGATGATGGTGCCACCGCTCCTAGTCCAATTTCAGAAATTGAGAGCACGATATTGCAACGCCTTAGTGCTCATTCGAGCATTGCAACACCATCATTGCATCGCTTCAATGCGAGTAACCCACTTTGGACAATTTTTTCTTTAAAATTTGGAGTTTAAGAAGGTTGAGATTGGGATGAGTCACACTTCATAAATTTGAAAATTTTTCAGATTTAGAGAAGCGAGGTTGATTATAATCAATTTTCAAGTGGGAGATTGTTATTATGTGGAGCTTGATTGTTTGATCAATTTTCATCTCAATGCCCTCAATTAACATTATAAAACTCGACGATGAGTTTGCGGGGGCGTATGGAGGAGTGTGGACCTCTATATTTGCTCAGGGGAAACATTGTACTGACAACACCCTAGCGTTAGTCCAGTAGCCCCTTCGTGCTCGGATGATGGTGCCACCGCTCCTGGTCCAATTTCAGAAATTGAGAGCACGATACTGCAACGCCTTAGTGCTCATTCGAGCATTGCAGCGCTTCAGTGCGAGTAACCCACTTTGGACAAATTTTTTTTTAAAATTTTGATTTTTCCAATTGAAAGTTATTGATTTTGTTTTTCTCTTGTGCAAAGGAGAGGAAATAGTGCCTTGAAGTTTTCAAAGTGCAGAGAGATTTCAGTGTGGTATTACTTGTAAGATTCTTTTTATTTTCTTCATAGTGAATTTTTTTGTGTGGTGCGACTTCGTAATTTTTTCTCATTCTCAAAAGTTTCCACGTTAAATCTTAGTATTTTTGTTCTTTTCTTATTTTACGTGCTTCTATTTAAAAATTTTCTTCGGATCTCTCAAATAAGTTTTTACAATTCATATCTCTTACCGGAGCATCATTGTTGGTTCGCTGAACTGACCAAATTTATCAGTTGATCCCTGAATACGTAGATGATTGTATTTTTTGTTTTTTCCAACTTTACGCGGGGGGGGGGGGGGGGGGGGGGGGGTGAATTGGTGTACTAAAATATGGCCCCAACAGTTCATGAGTTTGATTTGACAGATTCTATAAAATTCTTCACTTTCATAATTGTATCTCGGATCATTCTATTTTGTCAAGCATTTGACTAACATGGTCGGTTGTTCAACCTGTTTAAGTAAATAATATATTGCTTACTCAAAGTGATAAAGGCATATCTGAAATATGACATTATTTACAAACTGTTTTGTATTTAATGATCTAGGGAACCCAAAATACTTTTTTGGATTGAGTTTGCTTACAGTAGTATGCTTTCTTTTTTCCCGAAGAATATATATCATTGATATCCTTGAAAATTTTGACTTTTACGGCGTAAATTAGCTGACACCTCTATGGAGAACCAAATCATATAGATTGTCATATCATATCTGATGAGGATATACCATATGATGATCAATTCATCTCGGCTTTAAAGATTAGTTGAAAAATTGATTGTCAAGTATTTTCGTAATCAAATATCTTTTTTAATGTTAGGGTTGCATGTCAACTTTTCAAAACCTAACTCAAGCATTGTGATGCTGTTCTTACATACATCAAGAAGGCTCTAAGAAAAGGTCTAATATATTCATATTAGGCTTTTAAATATCAATGTATTCGTTAATACCAGCTATATTGATTTTTTTTATTATAGAATGTCACATTTTGATTGCTATATTTTTTTTAGATATATTGATTATAGAAGCAAACTACTATTGCTAGATCTAATGTTGAAGTTAAAATCAATTCATGAGTATATGACTCATTTTACAAGTGAAATAATGTGGGTCAAAACTAGGGGTGTAAATGAGTTGAACACGAGTGAACCCATACTCAGCTCATGTTTGACTCGTTAAAAAATATCACTATTCGTGATCTGCTCGCTTATATTTCGAACACAAAAAGTGTGTTCGTTTTTTACTCGTTTGCTTAGCGAGCCGAACACGAGTTGTTCACGAACCAAGAGTCATTTTGATGACCCTAGTCACGCAGTTGTAGAATTTTGAGTGTTGGGGGCAGATTTAAATCATATTATTTATATTAAAACATAATTTAAATATAATTTAACATATTTTTATTATATTTTTTAATTAATAATTTTAATTGATTATAAATCTTTATAGCCTTGTAGTCAATTAAATTATTTAAAAATAATACTCATCAATT
>NW_018165040.1:1184929-1195588 GCF_001263595.1 Phalaenopsis equestris
TATATATATATATATATATATATTTGATAAGCAGTATTTCGAGTCAAAACGAGTCAAACACGAACAAACAAATCTTTGTTCATGTTCAAATCATTTATATATCTAGCGCAAAAATAATGTTCGTGTTGGCTTGTTATTGTAGCAAACTAATCAAACACGAGTTTTTTAACGGGGCGAACACGAGCTGTTCGAGAACAACGAGCCATTTTGACAGCCCTAGTCAAAACTCTATTAGAAGAATTAAATTTTCCAGTAGTTGAACCTATGATTCTATATCATGCAATTCTACAACCCTATGTATTGCCAATAATCTTGTGTTTCATTGAAAAAGGCTCGTCAAAGTTGATTGTTATTTTATATGGGATGTTAGGCTTTTCGAGAAGATTGATGCTAATATTTCTAATTCAAAACAGGTTGTGTGTATCTGATACGAATCAGAGCCAAAATCTACGAGCAACTTAAAATAAATATTTGGGAAAATTCAATATAGGGCTAATTTGATTAATATCAAAATAAACAAACAAGGTATAAGGGATGATCCACAAACCCTAGATGTCATTAGAAACAACAAAACGAGAAAAATTGCAGCATATCAAAAAAAAAAAACCTTAGCTAATTTGCTCTAATAAATACCCTCAAGTTATATTCAAACTTTTATCCCAAAACCCTCCTTAATTCTCCCCATCTTGTACATGATTAACGACTTTGTGGGCGCCACCGGACAGCTGGAATAGCCCTCAGCTGCTCCTAGGGCTTCTGGCCCTCTCGGTTGGGTTTGGCCTATCCAGATTGCTCTTACCTGGACTAGTTTGGCCGCCTCGACTTCAATTGCAGTAGGTGTATCAACATTCCCCTAAAAGAAACACCTTGCTCTCAAGGTGGAGTGATGAAAACTGCTTTTGGATCACTTCGTAAGTCTCCCACGTCACTTGATAATTTGACAAATATTTCTGCTTAACCATTACTTCCTTTGCTCTAGCCAGTCTTCCACGTAGTTTTTCAACGACCAAAAGTTCATGAATCACCTCTATGTCCTTTGTCAGCATCGAAGGTAGTGAAGACGAGGGATTATGATCTTCAATGACACTTCTCAACCGTGATACATGAAAGACTGGATGTAATAATATTGATGGTAGTAATCTCAAACAGTAGGCCATCGACGTGTTTTGTGTCTCCATAGGGTCCAAAATATCATGGAGAAAGTTTCTTGCTCCTCATGGTGAATGTTTTTTGCCGATAAGGTTTCAACTTCAAATAAATTGTCTCATCGGACTCGAATTGTACCCCTCCTATTTTCATACGTCATCCTCTTCGTGATATGTTGTTCCCTCAGTAGATGTTCCTTGAGCTACTCCAATATCCTGTCTTTCTCCTGCAAGTACTGGTCTACACTGTATACCTATGCAGTATCATGCCAATAGTGTATCAAGCGGATTGAATGCTGCCCATATAGAATCCTGAAAGTTCTATGCTGCAATATGGTATGAAGTATTATACAATTACTCAGCCCAAGTGATCTCGTTGGCCCAATGCTTTGGTGCATCTGATACAAAACAACACATGTATGTTTCCACACACTTGTTGGTCATCTTCGTCTGATATGATGTGCTCCTCTTTAGGATTGTTCTTTGTAACCTGAACAGTTTCTTCCATAAGTGGCTTAGACAACACAATGTAAAGGTGTTGTAACTGAATCAAGGGTGGAATCTTGTTCAAACGATCCACCAACACCATTATCACTGTAAACCTCTTTGGTCTGACAATCCCTCTATAAAATTCATCGTCACTTCCTCCCAAACTTTCTCAGGTAACGCTAGAGGTTGTAGTAACCTCCTTACACCATAGTTAAATACTTGTGTCGTTGACACAAATCACATCTTACCACCATGTTATCTCATCTTCGCACATCCCCACGGAATATAGCTCTGCAGATTGTGGACTATGTCTTTTGTACCTGTAAATGCCACCCATTAGCGCTATTTTGAAAGTACTGCAACGGTTTGGGGATGTATGCCTATGCTCTCGGTAACATGAAGCATCCCTGATAAAGCGGTTGTTGCCCTCTCAATGCATATCATGAATGATTGTTTGGATCCTATAACTACTCTGCTCTCATCTTCCGCAGCCTATCATCCTACTTGCTTTCCCGTCTACCATGGGTATTGATAAAGCTGTTAGTTGGTGTTCATCATCTTTCTCGATAGTACATCCGCGGAACATAGCTTTTTTCTCCAATTATGTTTAGTACTGAATCTCAAAATCATATCCAAGTAACCTGGATAGCCACCTTTGATGTTTCTTAGTCATCATTCTCTACTCTAACAAATACTTCAAGCTCATTTGATATGTCATGATATTGATAGGAGGAACTTCGTCCTTCAACATGATGGCATGCTCGTGCTCCCTCGGTGGCGACAATCCGCCAGACTGTTGAAAGATATAGGAAAATTGCTGCAGAAGTTGTTGAACACCTTCAGAGACTTCTGTTGACTCGAGCACTCGGATCTTCTGTATACTCTGCAAGTCTACCAAATAACCCAATTATGCTCCCCGTATCATCTTGAATATGGTTTTGAGTGAAACCAGGGTTCTGCATTGGCTGCTTCCTCTCTTAGTTCACCTTTCGCCCCTCCATCCGAATATCCATAATCAGGGATTTCTAATCCACCTTTGTTTCCCCAATCATCTGTAGTTGCATCATCCCCAAAATTACATTAGTGTTTCCCAAGTTTAAAGGAAGGAAGTTATCCACCACCTGTAGGTTCTGTAGTGTCAACACTAATCTTCTGTAAATTCCTCGACTTTTCTATACATTCCCCGTCCCTATCATGACTCCAAAACTTCACTTAATTTACCAGCTTTAACCCCGGCAGGTACATGACCCGATTGGAGATGAAATTGTTAGTAACCCCACAGTTCGACAACACCACTTTTGGATGTTCCCTCACCTTCATGATTTGATTTGGAGTAAATCCCACTACCGAGTTGAGGGATACCTCCACTACATCCAAGTGCAAGTGCTCCTCCTCCGACTCCTCATTATCGACCTCTTTCTCCTCACGAACTAAGAGGACCTAGAGCGTGCGCTCCTTGCACTTGTGGCCTGAGGCATACTTCTCGTCACATTAAAAACATAATCTTTTTGCTCTCTTGTCTTGCACCTCTGATCTGTTTGTGTCCTCAGTGTCATGGTCTTCGAGGACTATTATGGAATCGTCTAGTGGTGCTTTTTTCACTAGTCTTGTCTTCTTCATCTATTTCTTGTCTTTCACTATATGGGCGAGCTCCATCATCCCCCTCAATTCTCACACTCTCAATAGTTGGAGTGATGCCCATATGTCGGGCTTTAGGCCCTTCATAAAGTTCTCCATTCCTGCTACATAAACCCTCTTTATCCGTACTGACAATAGCTCTAATTATCCGTTCTGACAATAGCTCTAATTTCTCCCTATGCTTCATGACAATCTCCTCCCGAGTTAAGACATAGAATTTCTCTTGTAGGTCTCCTTCTCGAATGACTAAAAAATATTCGAACAAGCGATTCTTAAATTCCTCCAATGAATAAATCGAGTATCTTGCCTCTCCAAACATAGCCCTGTCATTGTGAGCTTCTCCTACCCATTTTGCCCATTCACCATAAAATATCGCTCCACCCAATAATACTAACCCATGTGCGTCTTCCCCCTCGAAGATAAACATCTTCAACTTTCTAACCCTAGCATCACCTCCCCAATTTTGTCTCCCTCCGATGTTTCCATGTATCTAGGTTGAAACCCCCTTCTTCGATCATAACTATATCTCATTCCGATTTTTCTCATTCTTTCTTCGTGCTCCTCTAAACCTCTTGCATAGATCCTCCAAATTTTGGCATCATTCCCTCTGTGAAAGTTCTAATCTGCTTCTCGTTGGTGTCCTTGGATGTTATTGGTGGTGGATTTTTTTCTCAAGCTCCTCTCATTTGAAATCTTTTCCTTTTGTTTGTCCAAGGATCATCTCGTCGACCCTCAGTTAGGGTTCGCAAATTGAGCCTTCGGCCAGGTCTTGGGCTGTACCTCAATAAGACTCTTTATCATCTTCTCCAAGCTCCCGAATCAATTTTTTATAGAAGAAAACCTTTCATCCATAGGGATATGGAGGAGATGGTTTTTTTCATCCCATATTTAATTTACCCTAATTCACATTCCACTCTCTCTTCCAACGCATCCACTTTCTTTGTTATCATTTCTCTAAGATCTCACTCTAATATCAACTTGATACAAACCAAAGCCAAAATCAATGAGCAACTTACAATAGATATGTGGGAAAACCCAATATCATACTAATTTGTTTAATATTAAAATAAACAAGCAAGATATAAGGGATGATCTACAATTCGAGAGTTAGACAATCTCTCCACAAATTATAGATGCCTCTAGGAACACAAAGTCAAAAGAAAAACTGCAGCAAATTCGAAAATAAAATAAACCTTAGCTAATTCGCCTTAATAAGTACTCTCCAAATTTTTTCTCTGATACTAAATTGATACGAACTAGGGCCAAAATCAATGAGCAACTTGCAATAGATATGTGGGAAACCCCAATACCAGACAAATTTAATTAATATCAAAACAAGCAAGCAAGATACAGGAAATGATCTATAATTTGAGAGATAAATCGTCTCTCCATAAATCTTAAATGCCGTTAGGAACACAGAGACTAAAGAAAAGCTGTAGCAAAATTCAAACATAAAATAAACCTTAGCTAATTCGTCTTAATAAATACTTCTCAAGGTCTTGCTTTGATACGAACCAGAGCCAAAATCAACGAGCAACTTGTGGGAAAACCCAATGTCAGACTAATATGATCAATATCAAAACAAACAAGCAAGATATAATAGATGATATACAATTCGAGAGGTTGATCGTCTCTCCACAAATCCTAGACACCGCTAGGAACGCCAAGACAAGAAAAACTGCAACAAATCCAAACATAAAATAAACATTAGCTAATTTGCTTTAATAGATACTCCTCAAGATACATTCAAACTCTCTCCCCAAAATTCTTCGTAATTCCTCTCCTATTGTATGTGATTAAAGGTTGAGTAGGCCCCGCCTGGGAGCTAGAATAGCCCTAAACTGCTCCTAGAGCTTCCTCCCCTCTCGGTTAGGCCCGCTGGCTTGGCCAGTCTAGCTGGGTTTTGCTGGATCTGGCTGGTCCACAGCCAGTTCGTCCTCCTCGTCTACTGGCACAGCAGGTGTATCAGACTATCAGAATCATCCCAAAGCTCTATGCTCTCTTTCATTTTCCCGTTCATTACAATAGCTGCATCTAACGTACACTTAGGATTGGGTATCAAGAATGCACAGAAGGAAATCATTATATAACCCAGCAAGACTAGCCAAGCCAGACCGACTGGGTTATCAAGTCAGACTGGCTGGCTTATGTTTGGGTCTGGCTGGGTTATGCTGAGTCTAGCTGGTCTAGACCAGTTCGTCCGCCTCGTTTACTGGCATTGCAGGTGTATCAGTATCATCCCAAAGCTCTATGCTCTCTTTCATTTTCCCGTTCATTACAATAGGTGTATCTCATATACACTTAGGATTAGGTATCAAGAATGCACACTAAGAAATCATGATATATGGGTAGTACATATTTTTGGAACACTGTATATTTACTCAAACAATATTTAATCTCTCAATTACTTTTCTATTGTATTCATTCTATTCACCTATAAATAATTACAATTATTTAGGGCTTCTTTGGGATCACTTTTATTTTTTATTTTTTTATTTTTATTTTTGTTTTTATTTTAAAAGCATGTTTATCATATTTTTTTGTATATATATATATTTTTTATTTAGAAAAAATTCAAAATATCTACGAGTTATTTTGAGTGTTCTTAAAAAAAGAAACTAAACATGCGTACCATTTCATATATATTTTATTTTAATTAAGATACAAACAAAATAAACTAATAATACTAAAAATTAGACCCCAAATAGATCCTTAGTAAAGATCCTTCAATTCTCTCCCCAAAACTGTTTCAAGTCACAACTACATCAATGCATCCCCACCCCCTCCAATGTACCAAACAACACATTCTGAAAACTTATTTTCTATATTCTAATTTTCTTTTATTTTGTATATGTTTTGATCTAAATCAAAAGCATGTTCGACATATTTGATTAAGATGCTGTTGTTTTTAAAAACACTCAAAACATCTCAAATTTTTTTTTTTTGAGAGTTTTCAAGAACATTTAATTTATTTTTAGAAACAAAAAATTAAAAAATATATGTAAATAACATACTAACCAAATATATTTTTTAAAATAAAAAAATAAAAAAAAAGCAAAATTGATCCCAAATAGGCCTTTAATTTCTCCAAACCCCCATAAAAAGTAAAACTGATCTTTTTTTTTCAAATAGTGATTGAATGTGCTGATTGGTTTTATGTAGACCAAGTGCTTCTTCTTCTTCTTCCCCTTTTAATCCAGCCTGCCTCTTCTTTCCGAACATCAAACTGGATTATTAATCCCAGACTTAAAACTTTGGTTTCTTCAGGTGTTTCAGTTGTGCAGTTCATGGCTGCAATAGACCAACACTGCATCCAAATATCTCCATTTATTGACATAATGAGTAGAAGATTTCCCTCAGTGAAGTTTCTCAAGGTAAATCTCAACACAAATTCTCAATCTCCTACTTTTTTTCGAATTTATTAACGGAGTTTGGGAGTTATAGCTCGACATTCCTTTCCAGTTTTTCTAACCGAGCTTGGGAGTTATAACATGACATTCCTTTCCGGTTTTCTTAACCGAGTCAAGGAGTTATAGCCCGACATTCCTTTCCAGTTTTTCTAACCGAGCTTGGGAGTTATAACACGACATTCCTTTCCGGTTTTCTTAACCGAGTCAAGGAGTTATAGCCCGACATTCCTTTCCGATTTTCTTCGTACTTTTATTATTATTCTTATAATTATGATAACTCATATTTTACTTGAATTAAAGGTGGACATGAATAAGAACCAAGCTGTTTTCAAGGCAGAGAATGTGTTTACTGTTCCTAATTTCAGAATATATAAAAATGGCGTTATGGTGAAAGAGCTGATCCGCCCTACCCAGCAGCTGTTGGAGCAATCTGTGAGGCTTTACTGTCTGTAAGCTTCTGGTATCAATTCTTCAATTTTTACAAATAAAATCCCATGCCTCAATTTTTCTCATTTTTCTATACCTTTTTTGTAATTTTCATTTACATGCATACCATATTTCCAAGCCTGTTGCTGTAATTTTGATTATATACATTTTATTATAAAGAATGTGAGCAATTTGGAATTATTTGTGTTGCTCTGCTGTTTTTTTTTTTTTTTTTTTTTTTTTTTTTGGGTTTCTTTTTCTCATTAATTATAGCAATGTTATGATGCCTTAGGGTCCATTTCGGGTAGGGGTGTAAATGAGCCGAACTCGAGTGAGCCCAGGCTCAACTCGTGTTCGGCTCGTTTATATTTCGAGCTTAAGAAGTGTGCTCGTGTTCTGCTTGTTTGCTTAGCGAGCCGAACACGAGTTGTTCACGAACAAAGAGTCATTTTGAAAACCCTAATCTCGTAACCATACAATGTTAAGGGTTGGGGCAAGATTTAAAAATTATTATTTATATTAAAACATAATTTGAATCTAATTTAATAAATTTTATTCTATTTTCTTAATTAATACTTTTAATTGATTATAATTCTTTGTAGTCTTGTAGTCAATTAAATTTTTGCATATATATATATATGAGTAGTATTTCGAGCCGAACACGAATGAATAAATCTTTGTTTGTGTTCGGCTTGTTAATTTAGCGAACGAGCCGAACATGAGCTGTTCGCGAACAATGAGCCGTTTTGTCATCCCTCGAGCGGTCGTGCAGTGGTGGTGTGGCACCGCACGACACTTTTGTCTGTTTGGATAAATTGTATTTTGACTGCTATTCGAAAGCTGTCGCCGAAATATGTATTTTTTCACCACGTTTGACTAAATACGGTGACAGCTTTCTAGTTGTGGTCTGACCTATATATATATTTATATATAAAAATTTTTAATAGCTATCACAATTTTTTAGCATCAGATTATTATTCATTAGTTTCATAACTGTTTTTTAATAAGCTACAGCTGTCTCAAATAGATCTCAAGTCATAGTTTAAAATAAATACATAAATGTTGTGATTAATATGTGGGTTTCTTATATTTATTGTGTACAAATTTATTAAAATGTGCGTATTCTTAGAAATTAATATGTGAAATGTGCGTATTCTTAAAAATGTCATCGCCCCGAACAGACTCTTAATTTAATTGCTGTTTTTTTTTTAAGAAATTGAATCATCAAAGTCTACGTTATGCGTTTCTATTAATGTTTACATTTTAAAAATATTCAAGTCTCCTCGGCTATTATAACAATCGGTGATCAAGTCATTAAAAGGAGATGAAGCTTTAGATATGTCAGGTCTATTGTTCACAATGATGGTGATATAGATAGGGATGTTATTAGTAGAATTCAAGTTGGATGATTGAAATAGAGGAATGGTTCAGACCTATCTTGTGATAGAAAAGAACCGATTAGGCTTTAAGGAAAATTTTATAAGATGTTGGAGAGACCCACAACACTTTATGGTACAAAATGTTGGCTCATTAAAGAGAACCATTAAATTAAGCTAAGTGTTGCTGAGATGAGGATGCTTAGGTAGATGAGTGACATTACACATAGAGACAAAATGTGAAACGAATATATTTGTGAGTGGGTTGGTGTTGCTCCAGTGGCAAACATAGAAGATTAGATAGAGTTTTCTTAGATGATTTGGTCACATTAAAAGCCGATCATCTTATGATCCTGTTAGGAGAGTAAATGTTTTAGATTTGACTTTTGGTAAGAACGGTGGAGGTAGGCCTAAAAAGACATGAGTATGTTGTATAAAAATAATCTTAATCTTTTAGAATTAAATAAAAATAAGACACTCAATAGGACACAATGGAGTAAAATAATTTATGTAGCCAAGCCCATTTAGTGGGGAAAAAGTTATGTTGATGTTATTGGTATGTTTAAGTTTGCTCAGCCTTCAATTAATGGTCCTCATTATGCCCTTTTACTATATGAAAAATGGTGTTGAACACATATAGACTCATCCTCTCAAATAATATTTGGGCTCAATGATTATTTATAAATAGAAAATATATTTTAAAATTAATCACTTTAATGTCAATAAATTTAAAAATACAAATGAAACTAAAGTTTTTGAGGTTTAATATTAATAATAATATCAACTTACATTCAACTATATTATAAATTCAATAAAATCTATTACTTCTTACAATGTGTTTTCTAATATGAGTCATAGAAGTGATATGTAAGAGACACTAAGCGCTTTAATATTATAAAATATAAGTGCATCATTTATGCAACTATTTTTCATAAATAAAATATTAATTAATTATCACAAAATGATAGAGACAAAAATCATTACTTATACACATATCACACATCTAACTTTACACAAAATGTATGGTAATATTTCTCATAATGTGCTCAAACATGTGGCACATTAATAAGATGCAATCTTATATATATATATAGGATGCATGTAGCAAACATGAAAGCTCTTCTCAAGGCCAGGGGAGAACATGGTAGATAGAAGACTGGTAAAATTTGTCCACCTACACATCTACATTTCTTATTTCTTTATATATTCAAAAATTAGCAAATATATATACATTACAATAATATAAAAATAACTTAGTTTCCTCTTGAAATATTATTATTACTATATTATATATTGATCGATACATTGAGTTGTAAGGAACTACAAAAAAACTCTAGATTGACTAAATAGGCAAGAGAGTCACAAAGTTGAATTCCTTATTGTTTTATCATACATAGAAGACATATTATTATAACAATTGATGCATATTGCATCCCAAATAAGATATAAGAATGAAGGAATATCAACATTATGGAGGATGTATTTACAAACCATAAAGAAGAATACAATCTAAATAGTACGAAATTTTATTAAAATACTATATTGTTTATCCTTTATTGCATAATTAGAAATATTCTATGTACATACACATTCATAAGTTCATCAATTTGTAAGATATGACATCTAGATATAAGATGATAATTTGTATTATGTTATTCATTCAATGTTAATGCATATAAGACTATGTTATTTATCATTGGCCATATTCTTAGTAACAATAATGTCTTCCTTCAAGTTAAATTGATGCTATATTCTCAATCAAATCAAATAGTCACATTTATGGTGACGACGCCTTAGAAGAATAGAAGCTTTATTTACAGGTGGGTGGATACTACAACATTAAAATAATAATAAGGATTTGGCTCCAAAATTACAGATGCATGTGTATGATGACCGTGAAAACCCAATATAATTTCATAAGCAACTTTGTTTACCTAAATAAATGATCACCCTCATATGAGGCACATGATGCCCAACTAACACTATTGGTGAAAACCACATGTGATTGCTCACAGTTCACTCCTCCACCATTATGGTTGCCAATGTGCAAGCTTCTATATGCTAAAATAAAACAAAGTAAACAAATAAAAGCCTTTATAAATTTTAGGGAAAATTTTTATCATTATTATTGTGTGCATGCATGCGCATGTATGTATGTATATATATATATATATA
>NW_018165040.1:1195598-1196254 GCF_001263595.1 Phalaenopsis equestris
ATATATATATATGTACATATATATATGTACATATACATATATGTACATATGTATATATATACATATATAGATGTACATATGTACATACATATATATACACATATATATATGTACATATGTGTACATACATATATATACACATACATATGTACATATGTGTACATACATATATATACACATACATATGTACATATGTGTACATACATATATATACACATACATATGTACATATGTATAAATACATATATATACACATACATATGTACATATGTATACATACATGTGTATAACATATGTACATATGTATACATACATATATATACACGTACATATGTACATATATATACATACATATATGTACACATGTACAACATATGTACATATGTATACATATATTTATGTACACATGTACATATGTACATATATATACATATATATATGTACACATGTACATATGTACATATATATACATATATATATGTACACATGTACATATGTACATATATATACATATATATATATATGTATATATGTACATATGTACATATATATAGATAGATATGTATATATGTATATATATATGTACATATATATAGATATATATGTACATATATATATGTACATATATATGTACATATATATATGTACATATATAT
>NW_018165040.1:1197155-1207486 GCF_001263595.1 Phalaenopsis equestris
TATATATATGTATATATATATATATGTATATATATATATATATATATATCTGTATACATATATATATACATAGATATACATGTATACATATACGTATACACATATATATACATAGATATAGATGTATACATATACGTATACACATATATACATATACGTATACACATATATACATATATATATATATATATACATATATATACATACATATACATATATATACATTCATATGCATATATATACATACATATACATATATATACATTCATATGCATATATATACATACATATACATATATATACATACATATACATATATATACATACATATACATATATATACATACATATACATATATATACATACATATACATATATATACATACATATACATATATATACATACATATACATATATATACATACATATACATATATATACATACATATACATATATATACATACATATACATATATATACTTGATACTAAGGAGTTCTAATGGTACAGAAGGGAAAAGTATGACAAATATAGGCACACTGACCAAAGATCATGAGACATATTTATTTGACCAAGTGAAGCCGTCTGAGCTAAGCTATCAAGGCCAAAGCTGACCAAACCACGAGATGACCCAAAGACTATTGAATGATACAAGAATATGCAATTGAATTAGAAATGGAATAGCAAGGAATTTGAGCCAACCACCACGGGTAAGTTGATCCAAGGGAAGAACTAGTTTCTTAGCATCTCCAATCATTCCAAGAATGCTAAAACTATTCATTAGGGATCAAGAATCCATAAACGAGCTATATCAATTGACCGAACCATATCGAACAACCTCAGCAGATCGGGCAAATCTTACCAACCCAAAGCCAATTAAACTTAGTTGGCCGAGCCAGAGAATCCAGACTAAGCTCATACATGTAAAATACTAGAAATACTCTAGTACAACATCCCTTAATGCAGAATAAAAAATATAATATTATCATTGTGCAATCTCCTCTATAAATAGGGGAGCTACTAGGCAAAAATGACACAGAACTATCGGTAAAAAGACAGTTAGAGGCCAAAACATAATTGATCTTTGTAGAAAAGGATGTAGGCATCATACATGTAAGTAGCCCGGTCAACATTACCATGGACTCGAAATATGATGGTAGGGTCCAAGATGCACGTCTTCTGTAGGCAATCCGTCTCTCCTTGATTCATCCATTATCAATCATTCGATATAACTGACCCAAAGCCTATAGGAGAATATCACTGAGTCATTTGAGCAAAGTGCGGATATAAGATTAAGAAAAAAAAAAGAACAAAAGAAAAAGGCCGAGTAAAGTGTAGCGTCACCGACCCACATCTTTTATATATATATGGAAACAAAATAAGTTGAATTATCATACGGGTAAAATGGAACTCTATAGTGGTTTCAAAAATATGCCGATAGAAGGATCACAATAACATAGAAAATGAACAATAAAAACAAATTATATTCCAGAAAACTCCTTAAAAGCACAAGAAAGATTTGAGTGTGAAATATAATGATCAAAGTTTTGGGGTTAGATACATAATTTCATAAGATTGTGTGCTATGTTTGTAAATGCCCCATAGTAGCTATGAATATATTAATGAATTCCTATTATTTGGTTTTTTCAAAGATAAAAATTTAATTTATGCCCCCTCTAAGAAATCAAATTGATTTAAATTTATGAAAAATTGTTTTAACACAGCCGCTTGCTGCCAAATAGGAAAAAATGTTACATCAGGACTCCGCACGTAGAGTTATGTGTGGAGTCCAATGAAATCACGCCACACACGTGAATGTGAGAAAAAAAAATCAGTCTGGTAACACATGGGAATATTTCTCATGTGTTATTCAGGTGTTATTGATGTGTTATTGTGTTATTATAACACCAGAAATATTCTCAGAACACAACAACATATGAATAACATACAATAACACTTGAATAACACGAGAGAATATTCTCCTTTGCTACCGAAAATATTCCCCTATAACGTGACTCCGCACGTAACTGTAAATGCGGAGTACCGATGTAATATTTTTTCGTCAAATAGGGGTTAGCTAACGTTCAAACAACTCACAAGGGCGTACTAAGTAAATTGGAAGTATTATGGGGGTCATTTGGTAATTAAGCAGTGGGGAGCCAGCTACTCACCGTGTTTGACCGGGAGAGATCAGAAAGATAGCGTGCGAATTCCTTCGTCCACCAATAGAAAATATAAAGGGAAATTATGACGGGCCCCACGGCCCATAGTTCGCTTCGATTTGGCCCACCGAGGCGCCCTCGAACCGAGAGGAGCGGGATCCCGCACGTGCGATCCACACGGTCTTCTATGGTTTTGCCTCATTTTTTCTTCTCTCCATCTCTGCTATACACGTGCCGCATACATTTGCTCTTTTTGTCAAATTTGATGATACAAGGCATTCATTGTATTTATCGAAATTGATTAAAAGAGGATTGTAGTAATAATTAATTAAATTAAAGCTATTCGAAAAGTTTAGTATAATTAGAAATGGGGCATTTAGATGCATACCGGCCAATTCCTATGTATTTACATATCTAACACATAAAGTAGAGTTGTTACATATATACCACCCAAACTATTTTTCACAAATATACCACCAAATTATGTAAAGTAATATAATTAGAAAGTTTTACATATATACCACCCAAATTATGTAAGGTAATATAATTAGAAATTGAAGTATAGAGGCTAGATATGTAAATACATAGCAATTGAGTGGTATATATGTACGTAAATCTTCCTAGAAAGAACAGTGACTAGAATTGCCTGCGGTACTATTTAACATTTGGTTGTGTCGAACGCCTCCCTACAAAATTACTTCATTCAATATCTTTGCCATGAAAATGGAGAAATTTCATGAACGCTAATTAAACATAAATTGTCTCCTTGTGCTCAACAAATCACCTCAGTAAATCCTCGTTTAATCTATAATCCATATTTTAATTTTTTAATTTTTTCGTTCATACAAGTGACTCTTAAAAGCTAGAGAAACTTATTATACCACACTTATGAATAATGATGGATGAGAAGGTCACATCACGATAAATTATCCCTATGTCTAAACTTCCATATTGTTAAGTATGACTCATAATACTAGAATTTGGAGTCTTTTGAAATAAAGAGATGTCTCTTGGAATTGAAGAGTTGTGCGTCTTCGAATATAGTGGGTTGGGGGGATCAGCGAGGGCGTAACGGAAGCGTGGTGGCTCAACCCACATTTGTGCATAAGAAACTCCATGATATATTTCTACTAACGGGCTGAATATTTGCCAAGGTGGAGATTTGTTGGGTATATGCATTTCTCCTAAATGGGCTGGATATTCGCTAAGGTGGAGATTTGTTAGGTATGACTCATATACCATAAATGGGATAGATGTTGGAACGGAGCGGAGCCCACGAGCGGAGTGGAGCGGAAGTATCTGTCCAATCGGGGGAGTTTCATTATGTTGGTTCTTATGAGGGTTGGGGGTGCGAGGGCAACACCCCGCGGTTTAGTACAAGGGTAATTTAAGTAATTACATATTATACTATAAGGTTATATATAAGGTTATATATATGTCTATATGTCTTGTTTGTAACCCTAGGTGAGCCTCTGAGTCTCTGAGATTATGAATCTTGTATTATGTACTCATTTCTGAATATTGAAAAGGAAGTCGTCGTTTTACTCCCGATGATGTAGACATCTTTGCCGAACCTCGTAAATATATGTGTGTTCTTCTGGATTTGTGTCAATTCCTATTTTTCTTCGCTCTAATTTCTTAACACATACATAATTATTTTTTCAAAAGCTCATATAATATTGTGTAAAGAGTAGAAAAGAAATTTTTTGTGGTAAAATCTTTTAGTATTTTAACTTTCATTTTTTCATTTTATTTATTTGACTTATTATTATAAGGGCATTAAAAAGAATAGAATAGATGTATGTACATGAAGGCAAATTAGCACCTTATTATATTGAATTTTAATAATAGCATCCATTCTTGCTTTAGTTGATCTCATCATGCACTATAAAGTGGATATGTGGAGCAAGCTACATCTCTCAATGGATGTGGGATATATATATATATATTTCGGCTGTATAAGTTCTCTTTGATCTTGGGTTCGAATCTCGTCCTTGACGACTGTTGCCTTAAAGAAGGTGTACTCAAATATTTAAGCACATGGGTCGCTCCCATACCTGAAAGGGGTTGAGCTAATAAGGTGGGTTGGGGTCCTCACACCCAAACCCATTCTTTAAACTCTCTCTCTCCCTCTCTCTCTCTCTCTCTTTATATATATATATATATATATAATAATTTAAATATAAAGTGACATAAGATTGCTCTCTTTTTCTAACTTAGTTGATGGCAGCAATTATAAAAATTACATATAAATCTAACAGTATCATATAACTCACTCTAGTCGTCATGACCATGATAATCTTAACCATTAAGCTTGAAAAAGTCTCATAATCAACCGACCAATAATTGCCTGCAAACCAGGTATGATAAAAGGGCAAAACTGCCATTTAATGAATTGCATGAGCATAGGTGCGTACATATGAGATTCCCATGAACCACAAATCATGTTTAAAATAATGCTAAAATGTCAGAGCAAGCACGAGGCAGGCAGAAGAGATAACAAACCAAACCAAATAAAATAGTATTGAAGTCACAGGGAATAGAAGAGGAATAGAGGGAAGAATAGAAGAAGAATTTGGAATGAGATTAATAGGGTTTAATTTAAATAATTATTTTTTTTCTCATTCCCTCTGACTTCTCCATTGGATTTATTGATCCCAATCACCTTCTTCAATTTCTCTTTTTCCGGTTTGCAAGTCCGAGCAGTCCCTTATTCAACAGACAGCTCCCCATATCTCCTCATTAAAGCTCCATTAAATTCCAAAACCCATGCATGCATTCTACTCTAAGAAGGCTAATTAAACAGCACTAGATCTCTTTAATTAGGATTATATAAATAATTAATTGAGTACGTGGTTTAATATGTATGTGTAGCTTGGTATGATTTAATGCTATTTTATTATATTTTTAGCTCTTTAAAGTGTAAAACAATCCTCTTGCTCATGCACCGAGAAGGAACCTTGCTTGGCGACTTGGTTTTCTTCTCTGTTACTTCAGCTTACTACAGCTGAGAAAGAGGAGAGGAGAAGGAGAAGGAGAAGGATATTGCTGTTTTTGAGGTTTGTTCTTTTGCTTTTGGTTTGTGGTGTATTTTGCAGATTTATCTTAGGGTTTAAATTTGTTTTTGGGTAGAAGAAAATACATGATGAAGAGCTGAAAAGTGCAACTTTGTTGTGAGCTTTTGTTTTACGTGAACTTAATTCATATTTTTGGTGCTTTTTAATTGTTTTTTCTTTAATAACTTGGCTACATGAGAGAGTTGGTTAGCTTTGTGTCTTATTTCATATTTTGAGACAAATTTTTGCTATTGTAAAATATTTAAATCAGTAGCTACACTTTAGATGATAAAGATGTTGAAATTTGTTTCCAAGAGCTTTGGAAGGAATATATCTCAAACTTCCTCCCAAACTAAGCTAAATAAAAAGAGTAATTAGGGTTTTCATTAATTTTGTTATTTTTATTCATTTTTTTTTGTGATTTTATGTGTAGTTTTGTTGTTGGTGGAAGAAAGAAAGGTAGAGGAGAATGAACAGTAATGGAAATGGTCAGCTTGCTGTGCCTCCAGGGTTCAGGTTCCATCCCACAGAAGAAGAGCTTCTGTATTATTATTTGAGGAAGAAGGTGGCTTATGAAGCTATTGATCTTGATGTTATAAGAGATGTGGATCTCAACAAGCTTGAACCATGGGATCTTAATGGTTGGGTTTCTCTCTTTTATAAAAATTCCTTTTTTTTTTCTTGGGGGGGTTGTCTTATCATATGTGGTCTCCTTTTGAAGTAAATTGCTCAGGTTAAAATGCTCTTTTTAAATTTCTTAACCTCTTAGCTCTAGATCTTCAACCTGCACTCATAAACTTGTTTATAAATTATTTATGACCAACAAGACGTTTATACTTAATTTAAAAATGTTTATCTTTGTAAAGAAAATATTTATTTGTTATTATATTCACTTTTAACATACGAAACAAGAGGTTTCCTTCCAATTAGATATGAACAACTTACATAAGCTCAAAGAAAACATGCCTTATATTCATTTAGAGAAAGATTAATGGCTACTCTAAGTATATCGAATGAGGGATTTTTGAAGAATCTCATATAGACTCTACTAATGCTGCTGTTTACGCTTATCTCTGGTGCACCCTAAACCCTAACAAGCATATACTGCTTTTGTTTCTTCTTTCAATTTCCTCTTAGTCTTGAGCTCGAGCCAAACATTTATGTTTTGACATGTTTACATGCGTAAAGAGTTCCAAAGTAATAATTTCATTTTAGAATCGTTTTTCTTACTTGTTCATTAGTTGTACATATAAAAACATATTTTTGAAGAAAATAATAATTTCATTGAACTTTGATTATTATTATTATTGCAAATTAGTTGGTTGATGTTTGTGCATGTAATTTATATTTTATCCCTCGTATAATCATGGAATCTAACAAATTTATTATTTAAAAAAGTATTTTCTTCACTTCAAGAGATCAAATGAACAAGTTGCAGGATCGACATGCTTCTCTTCTTCACGCCGTATTTTGCTCAGTAATGAAAAAATAGTGACAAGACAAACTTCCCTACAATTCAGGCCTTCGACCGGATAAGACAATATATATTTATACATCTATCGCACGCCTCATCTTCTTTCATATATATAGAGAGGCACAAGGACAAAATTTCAGCTTTTCATGGAAAAGTTTGATCCATAGATATCATTACATAATGAAACTTTTTCCCTTCATTATTAGTCTCATAATATAGACAAAATATTTAATTTGTGTCCAGACGTACGGACAACACTGTGGATTGCATCATGTCATGCAATGTGTACTACAACATGATATGATGCACACTGTAGATCTCATATCCAAACAGGGGTGGACCCAGGTAGGGTCCAGGGGGCAATTGCCTCACCTCAAATTCATATTTTTACTTATATGAGAGGGGAATTTGATCTTTTAACCCTCCTTAAATATCGGTTTTTCAACTCATGAAATAGTTTTTTACCCATCATTGCCCTAGCCCCTCTTACGTCTAACCTAGGAGGGCAGTTTGCAACCCCTCTAAAAGAGGCCGGTTCCTCCCCTGCTAGTCTAGACATATAGCTACATCATTAATTCTCTAAAATTTTGATTTTGTGATTTGATGAGAAAATAGATAAATGTAAGATTGGAAGTGGGCCTCAGAATGAATGGTATTTCTTCAGTCATAAAGACAAGAAGTACCCTACCGGAACACGAACTAACCGAGCAACCACTGCTGGATTCTGGAAGGCTACAGGAAGAGATAAAGCTATTCATATTAGCAGTTCAAAGAGGATTGGAATGAGAAAAACCCTAGTTTTTTATACAGGAAGAGCTCCTCATGGCCTTAAGACTGATTGGATCATGCATGAGTACCGTCTTGATGATGACACTTCTGAAATTCAGGTATTCTGTTCTTATGCGCCACTCATTTACTTCTATTTTATTTGCTGAAGAAAGTAATTGTATGTCTTATATGATAAAATATTCATATATACATATTTGAGAAAAATTATTATGCGTGTCTGATCGTATATCTGGATAGTACGTTCAGACGTTGATTCGATTAAGACTGCCACTGTGGATAACATGGTGGCTCATTCGGACCATCGTCCAATCGTGCAGTTTCTGCACATGTATAATAATTTCTCGTGATTGAGAGAATTTATTATCTTAATAAGAAACGAAATTTTGGCACATATAGGTGAAGTAAGAGCATCTCATGGTAAATATATTGTTATTTGTACTGAAAAATATTTGAGGAAATAATTATTAAATTTAATATAGTTGAAATAATTTTATTAATTCATATAATTTACATATCATTAAGGATTATTTTATTAATTAGATAAAATATTAGTAAAATAAAAATAACTTAATATAATATAAAGAAAATTAATAAAACTGGAAAATATTTTTATGATGAAAATAGGAGTCTTAAAAGCATGAAATATGATCATGGATTTAGTCATTTTAGTCACAATCTAATAATTAAATTGATAATATGTGCCATAATGATTATTGCGCAACTTATGCAATTAAGGTTGAACCAAAAAAATTAAGATTATGACACGAGATTTCTTTATAATATTAAAATTAAAGAACAAAAAAAAAGTTTATATTTTAGTATAAATATCTTGTTATTTCTTAAAAAAGTGTCAAGCCCTCTTGACTAATTTCATATCAATAGATCATGATCTAATTTTCCCAGCATAATTTAACATATAATGTAATTAAGAACTAACATCTCAAAATTAAGATTATTATAATATTTTGAATGTCAACTATTTAGCATTTAAAAATGATTATATTGAGAAAATAAAGATCTTTTAAATTATAATCTTATAATAAAACTAAAAACATTTAATTAAGTTCATGTAAACCTGAAATCATTAGATTCGAATTAGTTTTTATCTTTTCTTTACATAACATTAATTAATGTAAATTAAATTATTTTGCCTTATTTTGTTATATAAATTTTCATGAACATTATTTATAGCTTGAAAAAAAATTATTAGTGTAGAGTCATGTCAACATAATTGCTGTGTGGTATAATGGACTAATGAACAATGCTTGTTAGCTATTAATTAACATATTTTCAACATATTTTAGTTATATATAATACAACTAATTATTAGGTGTAATTAAGTGAATTAAACAGAGAATAAGAGAGGGTGGTATATATATTATGACTAGAAAATTAATATTGTTTGCAATGTATTGACTTAATTCAATGAATGATTAATGTGAATATCAATTTGTCAATTATAGTGTTTTCTAGTTATAAAAGTTGACTTCTGTGTGGTAGAATTCAGACCAGCCATAAAGAGCATTGGAAAAGGCAATTGACTTATGTGGCCCTCAGTTAAATGATTAATGCAGGATTCAAAGACTTCGCAAACTTCAGAACTTTAGAGAATAAATTTACTTTAGCTCAAACTTTGCTCAAGGCAACATATCAATATATATATATATATAATTTTATTCCAACTTCTTAAATTAAACAATAGAAGAGTAAGGAGTAAATACATTATGGGCATCTCATCTTCTTATATAAATAGGAATTGCTAGAATATTTAAGATGCATTGATCGAATGGTGAACATAAAGAATGTTTCTTCTCATCAAATGTGTAAAACTAGAATGTGTACGGATAGAGAATGCACAATATAATGATGAAGTGCCTCTAGTAGTGTAATATGACGAGTATACACTATATATAAGGAACAAAGGAAGACATGGTAGAATTGTCGCACACAAGATTCAGGTTGTTCTATTTAAAAGAGTGAAGACATGCAAATGAGAAAGCTTTGATTGCCTTCTCTCAAGTGGGATTTGATTTCGATCCCAACCATATATAGTATCTAATCTCAAATATGCCTAGCATAAAAATGAGGAAAGCCACACAATTTTATTTACCAATGTTTTATATTTGCATGATATTTTGAGTGAATGAGTTGCATGAGAATCTAGATATGCACATAATCTCATATCTATGACAATTGTCATGAAAATAAGGAATATTCCTTGATATATAATATTGATTCTATGCAATATTGATTGCACCAAATACATAATTAACATATTAAGTCATAATCATCATATATTTTCATTGACTCAATAATATGCTGCAAGTATTGATCTGTAAATTCTGTCTCCCTCCTATCCAAGATACCTCCTATCCAAGATATGCACTCTAAGCTCTTAAAGGCACTTAGGGCAAAACCTACACAATCTAAATTATAAAGCACAAATGATGCATGAATTGAACACTTATGAGAAGCCTTTAGAGCACAACTACTTCAAGCTAAGCTGTCTCTACTAAACCTAAAGGTCTACTCATCACCACAATCTATAGATCCGAGCCTAACAACATTAACATACTATGCGTGAAATAATGTACTATGTATAATTTCTCTTAAGGAAGATTAAAACATTTATTAATGAATAATATGTAACAAGTGGTGAATTTAAGGCATTAAATTAGGTGAAAACCATAGTTAACATTCAAATGACAGAATTGCGAAAGAATTAATATTGAAGTTTTATTTAATTTTTATGTAGTAATTAAGAGTGTGGGGGTGGGGGTGGAATGCTAAGAAAAGTGGAAGGAATGGGTTCGGGGTGGTTGAAGGCCAAGAGTTAACGTTGATTCGAT
>NW_018165040.1:1207519-1255709 GCF_001263595.1 Phalaenopsis equestris
GCGGTGGCGTTTTGTGTGTGTTGTACCGTGTGGATTAGGTGTCTCTTTTTGGGTTCACTCATACAATCTATCTGTATTTTTTATATATATATATATATATATATATATTATGGCATAAAATTTTGCATGTTGTAATTATAGTATTTTTTTTTTTTTTTGCCACAACATGTTCTTGTTTTGTCAATTTTCAAAATTATTCAAAATATAAAACTTGTCAATCTTGGTTTTTATTATTGTCAATTTATTTCCTTGGTTCTTATATTGTTTTCCTGTAATGGAACACTTTGGGCGTTGTGAAAGCTCCTCTAGAAGTGAAATATGAACCATATAGAAACATAAAATGACTCAAGCGGGACATAAGAAACCAAATTTTTATGAATTATATATTCAAACAAAAAATATCTTTAGATAGGAGAGGGGATATCATTCTACTAAATATGGAGTCACATTTACTAGAAAATGAACAAAAAATTGCCGCTTCCTTTTCAAACTTGGTTAAGCTAAATTATTATAAAAGAGAAGCAAAAAAATCCATAGAAATAAGTATTATCTTACAAGTATATAACACTGGTAGTTTGTAGTCTTTATTGCTACTTTTCTTAAACTTACGCGCACACTTATATGTACGAAACCTAGAAATCAAGACATTATTTGGAGACAAGGAACCCAACCATTAAGCTAAGTTGGATGCACAATCCATGTCGTTATATTAAGGATGTTAATAAGCCGTCCTCACTTTTTAACAATTGTGCACTTTTAAGCAGTTATTGAATGAGACTAAACTTCTAATGCATGCAACCAGAAGCTTTAACCAAGAGGATATGCCATTGCATTAATAAAATTATGATTCTTACCATTCAATCAACCGAATCTTGTATATAATTGAGAGCCTCCGTACATGCATTTTGTGCAAGAATTCAAAAGGAAAATATAAATAATTTATGCAATCAAGGGAAATTTATTTAATGCAAAATGATGGAACTTTGATTTGCTAACCTTATACACATGCAATCCTCATTTCCTATTGAATTTATGAAACACTTCATTAGATCTTGTGCAATGAAATAGGATGCAACTAGTACATATAATACTTGTTGGTTCCAATTAACAATATATTTGTGGTGACATGAGATCTCAAATTATAATATTTAGATTTTTTTTGTGGCAAATTAGATGTATATTGTAATATCTTATCATGAAAATCTTATCATTTGTAGTTGTTTCAAACCTTTTCTATGTTGGAATGGAGAAGCTTTTAGGATATGACAAAGGCTAAAAAACTTATGGAAGAAGCTTCACTCTTATTTATCACCTTAACTTGGCTTGATACAAACTCAAAGACTCCACCCCTATTTATACTAGTGGCACCTCCTAAATTAATGACTAGGATTGTGCCACCACAATTCCAATCCAATGGTTACAAATAATTCCACACCTACCACACAATAATTCAACACCTACCACACCTACCACACCTACTACACAATAATTTCATACCTACCACATATTCTAGAATAAGCTTCTAGAAATTAAGCTTTATTTAAACAAATAAAACCAAGTTTATATTTCAACATTCTACCTTTGAAATAAACCCTTTTTGCATACTTCAACCATTACTTTTCATTTCTTATATCAATTTATATTAATAATATTTATTGTTTTTTATTTTTTATTTAATCTGAACACACTTTGATCTAATATCTTCTATTGCATTGAAAAAGTTTGTGATAATGAGGATCTTTAGTACTTAGCATCATCATATACTTTCTTCTGCCCAAAAGCTAAAACAATATTAAATCCAACATGTAAACTAAAATCCTCAATTTCCCCATTGCAGGAAGATAGTTGGGTTGTTTGTAGGGTTTTCAAGAAGAAAAGCCTCTACAAATGCAACAACATCCCTTCTGATCAAATCCTCCCTCAAGAAACCAATCTCAACCTCTTCAAAACCACACCATGCCCCAACCTATTTCCTCAAACCCAACCCCACCCTTCTTTCGATCACTTCTCCTTCCTGAACAACAATAATAACAATAACAACAACAACAACACAATGCATCTTCCCCAGCTCCTCAACAGCGATCAGCCCTCCGCAGCTGCCGTAGCCGCCTCTGCTTCCTTCATCACTCCGATCGACCTCGAGTGCTCCCAAAATCTCATGAAGCTAACTGGGGACTGGTCTATATTGGACAAGCTACTTGCTTCTAACCACCAGAGCCAGCTTGATCAATTCTTTCATGTCAAGTATAATAGTACCAGTAGTTCTTCACAACAACTCATGGAGATGAGTTCCTCAGCTCAAAGATTCTTCCCATTACAGTACTTTGGATGTGAGGCCGATCTGCTAAAATTTTCCAAGGAAGGTTAGTAGATGCAACAGTTGGTTTGATGCATTGAGATGTTTATGCGACTATTTTAATATATGAGAAAGATGTACATAAACGCATGTGTGCGTGCATGTGTTTCCTGTGAGGCTTGTGGCCATCATACTATTTTTTTTCAGTGGTTTTTCAGATGATGGATGTGCTGCATTATGTTTGTTTTGGGATGAGTATCTTAAATTATATCCATGAAAGTCGATTATTTATTATTATTGATGTTATGATTGTTGTAGGAAACACTTTTTACTGTTTTTATGGCAGAACAATCACCCAATTTGGATGAAAAAATTTGCACTTCTTTCTAAATGTAGTTTGAAAGGTTTGTTTATTTATTTTTACATGAAATTAAAATGCATAATTTACAATTCTTATAAATCTAACCCTCAAAATTTGTGATTTACTTATATCACATCTAAATCCTTAACACCATATCAAAAATATTATTTATATTCATTTTTTTTTAAATGAACAATATCTTTTCAATCATTTATTTTAAACTTACTATGATATTAAATTTTAATATTAGTAAATATTAAAATTTAGATGTTAGGAATATAAAACATAAGAACTGTGGTATGTATTATATAAATTGTTGTCTAGCGCCAGTAGATCAATATTATTAAGAAAAAAATGTCAAAATTAATAATTAGCATTTATTTCATGAAATGCAATTAAGATATATACAATACATATAACTTATATATCAACTTGTACGTAGCAATGAAAATAGTAATAATTTCTCAATGTGTCAAACTAATTACACTTTACTTTTTCATCTAACTAATTCAACAAATTAACAACAAGAAAGTATAATTAATCAACAGAAGTAAACATTGTTGCTTCTCTTCTTTTTAGCAGCAGCCTTCTTCTGAGCAAAATCCTTCAATCTCTTCAGCGCCACCTCCAACGTATCTCTGCTCATATCAGCAAAGCAAAGTCTGAACCAACCTAGCTCAGCACAACAATATGAGGAACCAGAGGCTATATTAAGCTTTAATTAATCAATTATCACCTTCCAGAGCCCTGCTTCTCCTTTCTCCGTCTCCTCCTCCATAAACTCCTCCACTTTCACTCAACAGAACAACCCTGCTTCTCCTTTCAAGCACTCAATCCCTGCTTCCTTCAACCCATTAACAACTAATTCATATCTCTCTTAGAGTCTCTCTCTATTCTTTATGTTGAGAAATTAGGGCGAAAAAAAATAAAAATCGACACAAATCCAGAAAAATACACAGAGATTTACGAGGTTCGGCAAAGTTGCATACATCCTCGAGAGCAGAGCAGCGACTTCCTTTTCAATATTCAGAAAAGAATACAAAATACAAGATTCAGATTTTCAAGGACCCAGAAACACTTAGGGTTACAAACAAGACATATATATAACTCTATAGTATAATATATATTTACTTAAATTACCACTGTGTCAAACCGCGGGGTGTTGCCCCCGCACCCCTAACTCACATAATGAAACTCCCCCAATTGGACAGATCCTTCAGCTCCACTCCGCTCGTGGGCTCCGCTCCGCTCCGTCAACATCTGTCCCATTTATGGCTGTCCCATTTATGGTATATAAGTCATACCTAACAAATCTCCATCTTGGCGAATATCTATCCCCTTTGGAGAAATATATATACCTAACAAATCTCCACCTTTGCGAATATCCAGCCCCTTAGGAGAAAAAACATCATGAAGTTTCTTATGCACCAGTGTAGGTAGGGCCACCACGCTTCTGCTGCGCCCTCGCTCCCCCCAACCCACTAAATTCCCCAAGAGACACACTTCTTTAATTCTTCCAAGAGACATTTATTCATTTCAAGAGACTCCAAATTAAGGTATTACGAGCCATACCTAATAAATCTCCATCTTAGCGAATATCCAGCCCCTTAAGAGAAATATATCATGGAGATTCTTATGCACCAATGTGGGTTGAGCCACAATTTTACATAATCACTTAACTAAGATTCTTTAATTAAGTTTCCAAGAAAAAAGAAATTTCCCTTAATTAAGTTTTCAAGAAAAAAGAATTTCTCTTAATTAAGTTTCCAAGAAAAAGAATTTTCTTAATTAAACTTTCACAGAAATCTTTTTTCTTAACTTCCATAAAGAGCTCCTCTTTCCTTCCAGAAAAGCTCCGCCTCCGCTTTTCAGAAAGGCTCATTTTTCCTTCCAGAAAAGCTCTGTTTTCTAAAAAAACTTCTACAATTCTAGAACCTATGCCTGCAATTTCGCATCCTGGAACCTGGAATATCACAAAAAGGGTGAATATTGATTTACTTCCAATCGGACAACCTCCAGCTTTCCTTTTCCGAGTGAAGCAACAGATTCCCCTTTTTCCACATCCTGGAATATCTCCGGAATATCTCGGCGTTGAATTTACTTTCCCGCGAATTTTCTTTTTCGCGTCCGCCCTTCCAATTCTGCTCCTCCGCCGCTCCCTCCGCCCAAGAACCAACTTCCCATGCTGAACAGCTTCTACTCTTGGACGCCTGAAACTGCTGCAGAAGGAAGCCTCGCCGAACTCCACTTCCCCGAACCGCCACTGTCGCTACCTGTTTTAGGTCGAACGCAAACATCGAACCGTGTGCCGCGCAAATTTCAGCGAAACCTTCGCAGACTCGCAGTTCCGAACTACTCTGTCGAATCACCTCTCGAATCGTTTTCGCTGCGAACTCCTGCATCTGTAGCCCTCCTTTGCGAGCGTCGAAACTCGGCGCTGAACCCTGCTTCGCGAATTGCTCGTAACCCGTTGTCGGATCCTCCTTCAGTCGCAGGCAAAAAAAGCCCTGCATAATGTCTCGCCCTGCAAAATGTTGTGATTCACGAAAACAAAGCCCTCGCTGAACTTCGTCGAAGCCAAATCGTTGAATCCTCTACGTCGAAATTCTCGTCCGACTAAACTCCTTTGCTCGAATTTGAATTGCAGCGAACCTTTTCGAAATCCTTCCCTAGTCGTCAATCTCTTATGCCAAAATCTTCTTTATTCTTGCGCCGACAAAATTTTTCTTGCCTACCCTCAAACCAGGTTCTAATAGCACTTGTTGAGAAATTAGAGAAAAAAAAAATAGGAATCGACACAAATCCAGAAGAACACATAGAGATTTACGAGGTTCTTCCTCGGGAGCAGAGCAACGACTTCCTTTTGAATATTCAAAAAAGAATACATAATACAAAATTCAGAATCTCAGATACCGAAAGACTCACTTAGGGTTACAAACATGACATATATATAACTATATAGTACAAAATGCAATTACTTAAATTACCACTGTACCAAACCGCGGGATGTTGCTCCCGCACCCCCAACCCAAATAATGAAACTTTCCCGATTTGACAGATCTTTCCGCTCCAGCATCTGTCCCATATATGATATATGAGTCATGCCTAACACTTTTTTATATATCTCATTGTAAACTCCTCAATTGACAACATAAAAGACAACAACTTTTGAGCCTGACAAGAAACAAGATTGAAACTTGACATTCTTCTCACTGTTTTAACAACTCTGTCGTTATAAGAATGCAGAACTCCAACTTTGAAATGGCCCAAATCTTTCGATTAGCTATAAACAATATAAACTTGTTCAGAGATGGCATCAGTGATAAACAAATTTGGGCGAATTATAAAAATTGAACCCGAAACATTGATATTTACAAATGAAGCATTCAGGTGATTTTTTGAACTATCAAACTGATGCATTTACGCATGCCACGATCAAACCATTTTGTGAATTTGATAAAAATGAAAAATATGAGTTTGATTTTATCCTCAAAATAAAGAATTAATCATTCTAGTTCTTGATCTTGTGTATATCACTGATTAATATTTGAGATCAGAAATTGAAAGGCTGTAAGAGACTTTACAGAAGAAGCCAAGACGGAAAAATTTAATGCTTCAAAAAGAGGAAAATAAGACAGAATTTGTTAGAACAGTCTTTATGAAATTTTAAACATTGGATAGAAAATTGAATATTATTACACTCGATATTTGATCATGGAGAAAAATTTTAAAAAGTAAATCAGATGTTGCCAGGTTGAAGGCATAAATCTAAATGCTACTTAGAAGGTAGCCCAAGCGTTCTCTCGTACTGTGATTGCATGATTGCTTACTTTGTTATATTTATTTGTGACTTGATTGGGTTGAGTATATTAAACTAGAGTGCTTATTAGGAGGTAATCCAATGTATTTTCTTTTGTTTTTTTGTTGTATTTGTGTATAATTTGCTTGCAAAAATTCTTAGAATCAGTTAACTCTGACACAATTTAGGAGCTCGATAATATAATTTGACCATCTTATGTTTTAGAACTAGAACTCGTACCTGCATATTTTTGTTTAGATTTATGTCTATATTCATATGAGTTCTTGTTTTTCTTTCATAAGAGTTACATTATTATATAATTTGTTCTTATATGTTATAGGCAAGTGAGTCACATGTTATTGAGAAAATTAGGGAGAAGAAAAACAAGAATCGACACAAATCTAGAAGAACACACAGAGATTTAACAAGGTTCGACAAAGATGCCTACATCCTCGGGAGCAGAGCGGCGGTTTCTTTTTCAATATTCAGAAAAGAATACATAATACAATATTCAGCTCTCTCAAAGACCTATGATTGCAAATAGTTCTATTTATAATCATAGAGTAAATCCTATAATACAATATGTAGTTCCCAAATTACCTCTGTACCGTATAGCGGAGCGTTGACCCAATACCCCCAACCCACATAACGTAACTTTCTAATTTGGACAGATTTTTTCGCTCCGCTCCGCTCCGCTCCGCTATCTTTCCATACCATAACATGTGTTATGGTATATGAGTCATACCATAACACGTGTTATGTGCTACTGTTTGTATCATAAATTTTTTTTGTTATGTTCTATCTTTCTTTGCTCATCTCCCTTTTCTGTGGTCTATGATGTATAAGTGAATGCTTATGTTAATATTGCCCTTGAAGTAAAATAAAAATCTAAATTTGAAATTTACTAAATAATGGTGGCAGTTATAATTGAGGTTGAGTCCAAACTAAAAATATGTAAATATATATAAATAAAAGTGATATGAAAGTTTCCTGAAAGATTTGAAAAAGATTTGTAATTCATTATTCACTAATCCCTGACCTTAGTAATTACCTATTTTTATAACTATTCCTAAACACCTAATTGAATATTAACTATATATATAATTGATATTTCAATTAGGGGTGTAAACGAGCCGAACACGAGCGAGCCCAGACTCAGCTCGTGTTCGATTCGTTTATATTTTGAGCTTGAAAAGTGTATTCGTGTTCAAATCGTTTGCTTAACGAGACAAACATGAGTTGTTCACGAACAAAGAGTTGTTTTAACAACCCTAATCACGTAGTCATAAGATGTTAAGGGTTATCACAAGATTTAAAAATCATTCTTTATATTAAACATCATTTGAATCTAATTTAATAAATTTTATTCTATTTTCTTAATTAATACTTTTAATTGTTTATAATTCTTTCTACCATAATATTTATATAATTGATGAGTAGTATTTCGAACCAAAACGAGTCGAACACGAACGAACAAATTTTTGTTTGTGTCCCTAATTTCAATACTATAAATTTAGTCACTGTTTAATTTAAATAATTTAATTCACTACTAGTGAACAATGGCATACATTCACCGCCAGTGTAACGAGGCATAAACTAATGACGAACATTCACCACTAGTGTACGGAGGCATACACTAATGACGAATGTGTCGACGGTGTGAAGTGGTGCATGCAAAATATACTATCCAAGTGAGGATAAGTGTGTTGAGGAGGCAGCGATTCGGGAGTGAGTTTTTTGAGGAGACAGTGATTCACGGAGTGAGTGTGTAGAGGAGGCAATGACTCGAGAAATGAGTGTACCGAGGAGACAGTGACTCGGAAGTGAGTGTGTTGAGAAGGCAGAAACTCGAAAATGTGTGTGACGAGGAGGCAGTGACTTGAGGTGTGAGTATGCCAAGGAGACAATGACTCAGGGAGGAGACAGCGACTTGAGAAAGACACGTGAGTATCGGGAATGAGTGTGGTTCTCATTAGGGCATATCCACTCAATGGGTAGGCTTGATGTGCAAGCCGTCCCCGAAAATTTCATATGAGTGTCGAAGGTGAGTGTGCGAACAGTGACTCGAGTGCTACCACAAACATATGGAATGCAAACATACAACATGTTATGCAAAAAAAACATGCAAGGATGTGAATGTGGGTGCATGCATACACATGTTGGTGCACCGTGACAAATAAATGTCACAAGATAGGCACAAAAAGTCATGCCAAAGAGGGTGCATAAACGCCCACCACGAGCAACTGATGACATATGCTCACGGAAGCACGACAGGATGCGTGATGCGAATGTATTCATACAAGCAGCATGGAAAATGCATGCAATGATGTGACATTCAAATGGAGTCGATCGATCTGATTGGGCCTGCACGAATGTGGTCATACAAGCAATATGGAAAAGACAAGCAATAATTCTAACCCCCTATAAATGGAGGACGAATTCTTCCCATTTTTCTTTTATAGATTACTGCAAAGCATTAAAGCTAGCCAAATGATCATGAGAAGAATCTATCCATAGAAGAGAAAAACGATTCTGAACCCTATTTTTCCCCCCATTTTTACACATTAATGCTCATGTGGGGCATAAACTTGAACGAAGTGTAGGGATGCAAACTATTGATCAGAACAGGCATTATACTATATATACATGTAGGAGTCAATATAATGTATAAGGTAAGTACTAGACCTTCATCAGCTGAAGTTGCTGTAACGAGTAGGGATCCATTGGTGGTTGGGAGGGGGTTTGGTCTTATGTTGGATCCCTTCACAAGAAGTACAACTCTCAGGGTGACTTCAAACCAAGGGTTGAGATTGGTGCGAATGATCTTAGAAGTTCCTGTACTTTGGTAAGAATATAAATATATTTACTTTAATGAAATTAGTGGTTTAATTCAACTTTATCATATATATTGACCTTATATATCTAATTTATATTGAAGGTGATGGTAGACCCTGATGCACCATCTCCGAGTGATCCAAGACTAAAGGATTATCGCCACCTTAATTAACAATATTTTAGATCTTAGGTTATTTTTCCTTAGAAAATAGAGACAATTAAAAAATATTGGGGCAAATATATAAAGACCGCTCGAAACTTGCTATTTACAAATCAGTCAGTCTCTTTCATCCATTTTTTAAATTCTCACACCAATATTAAAATTCATGCAAAACCACAACCCATATTATTCTTTCTTTATCAATTTTTTTTATCATGGCACGTGTAAATACATCAGGCAAAGAAAAAATCACCAGGGAGATCAATTTGTAGATATCCATGCTTATGGAGGTATGTATCTAATTATCCCAAAAATTTAAAAATTATATATTATAAATTTGAGATAAATTTAGATTCTCATTCTGACTTATTAATATCTCCATGGATATGAATTAGCTTGAATGCCATCAGAATGATGTAAAATTCGTACATGTATGGGTTGGTCGCTGACATTCCTAGAACCACCGGTGCAAAATTTGGTAACGAGAACCTTCTTTTATAATAATAATTGTTAGACATATGTATTTTTCCTAAAGGATTGGATATTCGTCAAAGAGAAAATTTGTTAGGTATATGTATTTCTTCTAAAAGGCTGGATATTCACCAATGTGAAGATTTGTTAGGTATGGCTCATATATCAAAATTTGGAGTCTCTTGGAGTGAAAATGTGTGTCTCTTGGAGATAAGAAAGTTGTGGGAGCGAGAGTGTGTTAGTAATTTTATTTATGGGTTTTATCTATATATATGTGTAACTCTTTTGGTATGTACTTGACTCCTCTGAAATAGTGAAAATCGCCGCTCTGCTCCCTGGGTAGTCGGCATCTTTGTCAAACCTCGTTAAATCACCGTGTGCTATCCTGAATTTGTGTCGATTTCTATTTTTCTTCGCCCTAATTTCTCCAATATTATTATTATTAACATAATTCACATGAATTTTATTTTAATTTCTGAATATATATTATAATATTAAGGGAAATTTACTACATTCTACACAATTCTTATGCATTTGCGTATCTCACCTAAACATTCATATTTACATTAGAACACTTTTGTGTCATGAGCCCATACATGAAAATGAAAAGCTGTACTTCACTATTTAAAAGTAAATAAAAGTGGTATTTTTAATATGATATTAAAGATATTAAGTGCTATGCATGTAAACATGGAAATTGAGTTGGATAGATATGTAACTTAATACCCCTAATACATATATTAATTTAAATTGCAGGACGAGATAATGTGCTATGAAAGCATATATGTATATATATATAATGCAATATTTCAATTGCATTATATATTCTGAAATAACATTATTTGCAAATGAAAAAAAGCTAGCCCTGTTCAAATCAAAACTGGTTTATACAGAGTATGAAGCAAGTCAGAAAAATTGCTCATTGAGCTTGTTATTGGATGAAAGAAAATGACAAAAAAAAAAAAAAAAAAAAAAAAAATTAGGATGATTTGCACACATACCACTCGATTCCTATGTTTAAGTTAAAAAAAAGGTGGTATGTTTGATGTGATATGAAAGATTTGGGTGGTATAAATATTAAAGTTTAGGTGTTAGATATGTAAATACATAGGAATTATGTGGTATGTATGTAAATGCCCCGATAATTTTACATCCTGAAATTTAAGTTCTCGCGTACAAAACTGGAACAATTTATTAAAGTTCTCAGAATCTTCACTCTCAGCTGCAGGCATTTCTGGAAAAGTTTTATCACAACTTTGATTGTTCAGGAAGCCTTGCCCTCAGATCTTCTGAAACCGCATTGATAAATTCTTCAGTGTTCATGTAGTGCTCTCGACTGAGACTGCCAACAAAAAAAAAAAAAGAATCAAACAATAAAATTTGATTATTTCATGTTCTGTAAATTTGATGATGAAATTCAAAATAAAATTTTAGAAATTAAGGACAGGGGATTAGCAGTACTTTGATCCATGAATGATGAGAGCTAGATCCTTGGTCATTTTGCCAGATTCAACAGCTCCAATACATGCTGCTTCCAGTTTTTCAGTGTAGTCAAGGAGTCTAAGATTACCATCTAGCTTCGCCCTGTTCATAATTATTTACATTCAGTCTTAGAACTTCCATTTTACAGAAATTCAAGGCAAATAAAATTAATGAAACCAGATTATTATTTTGGAAGGTTTTACATGCATGGCACTCAATTCTTATGTATTTATATATCTAACACCTAAACTTAAATTTTTGCATGTACGACACTTGTGCATGAAACGGTGTATTTTATTTCTTAAAAATTTAAATAATGAATTTTTTTTTATGTGACATGAAAAAAATGGGTTGTATAAAAGTTAAAAAAGTAAAATATAGTTGTTAGATATGTAAAAACAAAAGAATTGGGTGTTATTTATGTAAATTTGGTGCCTGGAACAATAGTGGAGCTGAAAGAATAAAGTTTAAAATAGTATTACAACAAAATTCTAATTGCTAAGTTGTAAATTTTCACACCTATGTGCCAGGCCACGTGTCCAAGCAAAGATGGAAGCAATGCTGTTTGTGCTGGTTTCGCCGCCTTTCTGGTGGACTCGGAAATGTCGTGTAACTGTCCCATGAGCCGCTTCGGCTTCCATAGTTTTGCCGTCGGGACAGACCTGAATGTGAGGAAAAAGTATAATTGATGTGGAATGTTTTGAAGTCTTGGATTTGCTAACACAAATCTACAATGAAATTAACAAAAAAAAACATGGGAACAAACTTTTATTTTAGATAGCAATTACTTGGTTGGATGAAAAGCGAAAAAATATGGAGAAATCCATGAAGATGATGATTCAATGGCCTTCTACTGTAATTAATGAATAAAATTTTGAATACATCTAAGCCTTAAAATTAATTTAAAATCACTTCGACGAAGTAGAATAAAATCACCAGTAACATGTCGAAAGATTGCCACTCCACGCACCACTGCTAGCCGCCATGTAAATGATGATGTGAAGAGATTAAGTAGAATTGACGGAATAAATGTCAATGTGTAGTAATTAAGTAGGATGGAATATTTAGATCTAATTGTAAATGAATAAATACTAATTTCTCTTCTGTTGATCCTTGAGATTTTTATATGACATGTATGATATTATACTTCATTGAATGATTTTTTTTTGATAAAAAATGATAAAAGTTGTATTTAATTACACAGTTTACATTACCGATCACAAAAGAAAATATTATGCTTATAGCATGTCATATTCAAATTTTTACAATCATGGAAAAAAAAATTTAATTTATAAGCACTCTTTCATTGTATAATTTTATATAGTCTCGTTTTTCTAGTAGTCTATTTCTCAAGGATTCATGTAAGAAACATTTCAGGCTTAAGACGAATCTTATCACAGGAATTGAATTGCACATATATTCGATTAACATATACAGTTGACTTACAATGTTCAAATTTATTAGTAAGTTCCATAAACATATCTTATGCAGTCTCCCTAAAATCCTCGCAAACAAGAAGAGTTGAGTATCAATACATCTCTTAAACCTTCTAAAGCACAAATTTTCCAAAAATTAAAAAAAAATAAAAACGTGTTCTAAGAAAAAAATTGTATGCAAATACATTTTACTCCATAGATTAAGCAATGATCTATAAACCCAACCATGAAAAAAAATTATTACACGGTAAAACATACCAGTACTGATGTCATTAGTCCTAGAGATCCAAAATTATAAAAAAAAAAAAAGAAAAAAAAAAGGTTTTTTATGTTAAAATAGATTCTCTCTCCATGTAGGCTTAGAAAATTTATTAACAAATTCATGGAAAAGACCTAGCTTGATTCATGGTGCGTGGCAGATCATTGCTCAAACCAGCTCATCTATTCACGCAGCTTTTCCATGTCACCATACAACAGTTTCCCCATAAATCTTCTCATGTTCCTCAACCATTAACCCAAAGAGGCATTTATATGCATACCGCCCAATTCTTATGCATTTACATATCTAACACCTAAACTTTGGCTTTCACATTTAGACCACTCAGATCTTTCACACCACATCAAAAATACCACCATTTCAACTTTTAAAAAGTGAAATACATGACCTTTTCATGCATAGGTAAGGTGTTGTGCATGTATAAATTGAAGTTTAGGTGGTAGATATGTAAATACATAGGGAAATGAGTAGTTTATGTAAATCTTCCTAACCCGAAAATGAGGGTGGGTTCTTAATTGTGAATTAAAAATGAGTTAATGGGTTTCCTTAAAGAATGCAATGGAGGCAGTGAAATAGGAAAAGTTCAAGGAGAGAATAGAGTTAAATTCAAACCTTGAGCCAAGAAATCACTCTGCACATCTCCATCATAATTCTTGCAAGCCCATACATAACCACCTTCACTTTTAAGTGCATAAGCTACCATATCATCAATAAGACGGTGCTCATACCTACCAAGCCATCAGTTTTGCATGCATGAAATATAAATCATACAGAACAAATATGAAGAAATAAGGTCTGCAAAAATAGCACCACACCATATTCCTGCAGCCTCAAACTTGGCCTTCCATTTAGTTTCATAAACCTCTTGGAATATGTCTTTGAACCTGAATAATAGACATAATGTAATTCCTTGATAATTGCATGAATAAGGGAAGCATCTTATGACACTAAGCACATTCAAACTTCAAAAAGTGAGTTAAAAGGAAGAAAACGGACCTCCCATCATACTTCTTCAGAATAGTGTTTTTTGTGCTGAGGTAGAGCGGCCACCTTTTCTGGAAAGCTGTGTTCATTGAAGCCTCGGCAAATGAACGAATAGACTGCATAGAAAAAAATGGATTAGATGTAGAAGCGTGGACCTTCTGGTCCACTAGCATTAAGATATAGGAAGATTAAGTCCTATGTATTTACATTTCTAACACGTAAAATTTAATTTTTACATAAATGCCACCTTGCCTATGAATGAAAAAGGTGTATTTCACTTTTTAAAAGTTAAAATAGAACTATTTTTTATGTGAAATGAAAGGTTTGGGTGTTATAAACATAAAAACAAAAATTTAGTTGTTAGATATGTAATAATAATTGGGTGGTATGTATCAACCTCGTCAGTATTGTACATAGCCAATGCAACACCGCCAGCGCCGGTGAAGTTAAAAACCTCAAGTTGGACTTCCTCTTCTTTGCCCTCTGGATGTGAACAACAACAGAGAAATAAATATTGGTAAAGAAAGACAACTGACATCCAAAGGAATCTGTCCCATAGGGTGAATAAAAAAACACAGGCATATCCAATTTAACGAAGGTTCAAAAATTAGCAGAATTTTAGATGGCTAAACCATACTTCATGGGGTTAAAGATACATGAAGGCGCTTAAGGCCCAAAATCACCTGACATGAGAATCAAAGTGAGGCCGCTTAACTTTTATTACAAAGAGCTCATATACGAAACCACACAATAGATATAATCCCAACAGGAAATTTTTCACATTACTTAAAAATTATAAATTTAAAACTTGACAGTACAACAAAGATTAATGATTATAAATAGCTTAAAAGTAGAAACATACTATCAAAAACCAATTATACTAGGATAAGATGCTGATAATCTTTCAAGGTATGCTGTTTACAAAGGCAATCTAATTTTTTTAAAAACTTGAGCCAAACCAAAATGTAGAATAAGAAGAGCGAAACAAAAAACCATCAAGGCAGGTATAAATTAGGAAAATGAAAAATGAACATTTGACAAGAATGTAGAAATAACTTTAGCAGAAGCCAACAGATGAAACTTCATTTGAATTGAACTAAATAGCCAAAATAACGATATAGTTAGTGAAATAAGGAGAAATTCAAGTAGTAAAATCATTACTGATACTCTTACCAAAAATTAGTTTGAGCTTTCCGGGTCCATTTATTACTTTGTCAGTTGCTCTATATTGATCACCATAAGCATGTCTGCCAATGCATATTGGCTTAGTCCATCCTGAATGCTGAAACAAATGAGAAGCAAAAGACAATGCTAAATTAATGTTAAGAGAAAAAATCATGCCCTTTTCTTCATACCTGACACAAGTCTTGGTATATTTTTGCATAAAATTGGTTCTCTAAAAACAGTGCCTGCAAAAAATTATAAAAACTAGTAAAGAAAGTTTTGGATAACATTCTATTATTAGCAAAAAATCAATATTTTTTAGGTTGCATGCAGCCCATGATGTATCACCATTTAAAATATTCCTGATTGTTCCATTAGGGCTCTTCCACATGGATTTCAGGTTAAATTCCTTAACACGGCCTTCATCTATTAAAAGATCACAAAAGAAAACCAAAAAAATTGTGAGAGAAGTCCAATGGTAAAACAAACCAACTAACCTTATTAGGTAGTGCATGCTCCAATTTCTCTTGGGGCGTTTACATGCATAGCACACAATTCTTATGCATTTACATATCTCACACCCAAAATTTCATATTTACAAACATACCACTCAAATTTTTAACATCACATCAAAAACAGTACTATTACCACTTTTTAGAAGTCAAAATAGATAAGAATTGTGTGCTACGTATGTAAATTTCCCTTTATCTTTACCTGGAGTTATGGTGGCACATTTAATTGCAACGTTGTACCTGCAATATGAACAAGCTATTATGAAGCTATAGTTGCAAAGGTATTAGTTGTTCATTATTAAGGCCATGAACTACTCTGTCCATTGTTTTAAAGTAGCAGAAGAAAAGTATGAGTCTCTAAGAGAACTCATAGAGCAGATAAAACAACTGACAGAAGATTTAAAACTGGCTCATACCAACGCTTAGGGACTATTTGGTATTCTACTCTAGGCTGAATTTAAGCATGATTTAGTTTTGGTGTCAGATATGTATATAAATAGGAATTAAGTGGCATGCATAAATTCATGACTTGTTAAATTCACAATCATAGAATTTAATGCATTTAAAGATTTCTCTTATAAATCTAAGATTTTGAAGCAAATAACGAAACAGTTCATCAAAATTTTAGCAAGATTTAACAATTGTTATGCCAAACAACATGATTTACCAAAATCTTAATTTAAAAGGTTTACTAAAACCTACCTGTAGCAAAACAGCCTAAGATCAAATAGTAACATTGAAAATTGGCGAGTGTTCAACATAGTGAATTCCTTGCATTCCATGAACTTACTTGAGAGTAGCTTCTGCACTTTCTACCGTGACTCGATCATGTGTAGCTTCACGATTAAGAATTCCAAGATCAAAGTACTTAATATCTAAGTCCAAAAATGGTAAAATAAGCTGCATTTATCAAGAATTAAAGAATTCAGCTAATATGATCACAATATGAGCATAACTAAGATTTCAAAAGCAGTATCTTAAAAGAGAATTTTTAAATTAAGCAAAAAGTTTTACCTTATCTTTAATCACTTTCCAAATGACCCGAGTCATTTCATCCCCTGAAAAAAGATTTAAAAACAAGCAAAAAATTATTATTGAGATTGAAAATAGAGACACACGATCGCATGGAGAAACTGAAGGAAATATCAGTTAAAAAAGAAATCAAATCGCTTCGAACATTGAGCTTGTTTCAATAACAATATAAGGAGTCATGATTCAAGGATCGCGTAAACATCGAACTTCAGAATAAACAAACAATTTTTTTACTATGAATTCAAACATTTCAGTTCAGAAAACACAGAATCAAAGATCATCGACTAGGGTTCTACCAAGAAAAACTATAGGTTATCGATAGAAGAAAATCTCACCGTCCATCTCCACAATAGGATTCGTCACCTTGATTTTCTCGAACACCATTTTTGCGTGAGGAGATCAAGAGCAGCGATCGAGGAAATCGAACAGATATCGGAGAAGAGCAGGGCGGCGGCGTACAATATCGGCATCTGAACACTGCTTCTTCTTCTTTTTTTGCCACGTGTCGTTTCAGATTATTATTTCGCCACGTGGCTAACTTCATGGTGCGGTGGGAAGCGGCGGCTATTTTAGTTCGAAAAAAATACGAGAGTTCTAACTTCTAAGCTTACCAAACTAGTTTAACGGACGGATGGCATTCGAGATACCTGGCACTAACAATTGGCCCGCAAAAGAAAATGGGCCATTATTCCATCTAACAAATAACGAGTTTGTCATCTTGGGCCAGCTCGGAATACTTTTTGTAATTCTTAAGCAATTAGAAGAAACAAAAATATTTTTTTTTTAATTCATTTTTTAAAATTTTAAAAACAATTTTATTTATTAAAAATATTGAGACAATTTTTAATACTTAAAAAAAAAAAATCTATATTATATATAGGTTTGTCAAATCAGATTTACAGATTAGATTCAGTCAATGTCTGATTTAAAATTGTCCTAACTCAAAACTATTTAAGCCCAAAAATGGCTCCAATATTAAATGAGTTAGAAACTCTACCTAAATCCAACCTATTTTCAACCCGAATAAGCCAAACCCAACCCGTGTGACTATATAAATATATATATATATATATACCATTCAACTCGAACTTGACTAAAAATTAAACCAACTCAAACCTAAATTTTTCGACATGTCAACTCAATAATATGGAGGTGGGTGATGGCCAGCAACAAAGGAATGGTATTGACTTACAAAATGATGATGGGCATGCAATAAGTTGGATCAGTGAACTCCATAAATATTCTATTATATTTTTCATATTTTAATATAATAAATATATACAAAAACAAATGTTGTTTTATGTTAGAACATAACCAAGATAAAAGTAACGTAGTTCAAAAACTATAGGTGATTCCCAAAGTATGATTATCATGAGGAAAAAAATAAGAACTAATAATAGGATCATTCATGTTCCCCACACTTCTTGCTAGATAGCCTTCTCACAATATATGGAGGGTCTTTTTTATGTGAATTGAGTGGCATAAATGTTAAAAGGAAAATTTAGGTGTTAGATAATGTAAATACACAAGAACTAGGTAGTATGTATGTAAATGCCAAATAAATAAATAAATAAATAAATAAATAAATTAAATTAAATTAACAACACAAATTTCAAAACATTTGCAAGCAGACTATTTCCTTCCTCCCCGCCATTAATTTAGAAATCGTTTCAAATCTTTTTTTTTTTTTATGTTGTGATTTGAAAAATATATATATGATAATAATAATCCTTTTTTTAAAAAATAAAAAAACATCATAAAAAAAGCTTTTTTCACTAATTTTAAGTAAATAAATAAATAAAGCCATAAAAGGCATCTAAACTCAATGCTAAACATGCCCAAACTTGCAGATGAGCAAAATTTTCATTTCATGCAGAAAATTTAGCAGGCCAGCAATGCACAAAATGACACCTTTATGGCATTTCACAAAAACAAATGAAAAGAAGAAGAAGATTTAGCTTAAATATGTACTTTCAATAGAGTTATGTATCCGAAATAAATTTACCTTACAAACTGGCATCATAGCCTCACAAGTACGAGAACTTTCCAGAACATCAACATCAGGACTTTCAATATTTTCCACTTCCATGAGAGCAGGTGAGCCGCCGGCATCACCATTAATAGACTTTTTACCTTCTTCTCCGGCGAGGGTGGAAGCACTGTTATCATTAACGGTTGAGGGCTCCTCAACAGGAGCTTCAAGAGAAACGTCTGCTTCTTTTGGGCAAACGGCTGCAGGAGGGGGAGGGGGCTTCAAATGCCTTCTACACTTCTGCTTCTCATAAACCGACATGGCTCTCTGCAAATAAAGAATGGGTTGGCAAGCACAGAAATTAGAAATAATAATTAAGCAGAATACAAATGGCACATATGAGGCAAGAAAATGTGAAATTTACATATGTACCACAATATTCTTATGGATTTACATTAATAACACCTTGGTGCCCATAAGAACCGTGTATAGAAGGATGCATTTAACTATTAAGAAGTTAGAAAAGGTGGTGTTTTTAAGATGATGTTAAAGATTTTGAGCGCTTTTTATTGTTTTGGTTAAAGAATTTGAGTTTTATGAATGTAAATATTAAAGTTTAGGTGCTAGATACATGAAGACATTAGAATTATGGGGTATGCATGTAAATGCCACAAAAAAAAAGAGGGGGGGGGGGGGGGGGGGGGGGGGTGGGGGGCCGCAGAGGGGAGGGACCTTGTGCGTTTTAGGATACGGGCCGACTGCAAGGGTCGATCCGCGGCTCGCGTTTAGTGTAAAAACTCAAACGCAATTTCAGATAAGCTGGCGAAACGCGCGAACCAAATGGCACGGCGGCGTTTTGAAAACGCCCGCACTTATAAGCTGCCCCAAACGGACCCTTACTTAACATATCTAACAATTTGATTTTAATTTTTACATTTACATCACTCAACTCTTTTAATATCAGATGAAAAATATCTCTATTTAAATTTATAGAAAAGCAAAAAAAAAACAACTTTTTATGCAAAAGGAAGGGGGCATACAAGTAAAAATTGAAGTTTAGGTGGTGGATATGTAAATGCATAAGAATTGTGTGGTATCTGTATAAATCTTCCAAAAAATTGTTAAAGAAAAGAGCAAAATAAAAACTAAGGAACTATTTGGTCGGAATTGAAGATACAAATTAAAAAAAAACAATATAGAATGAATCACTCAGCAGTCTTTATACACAAATAAAGCAAGCAAAAAAAATCCAAAATTTATGAAATTACCTTAAAAGAAGCCTCAGCAGCACCTGGTAGCAGAGTGCTTTGTGGAATTGATAACTTTTTAGAAATTAGAATTCTATTATTCTGAGAGAAGAAATTCAGTTAGAAACCGAGAAAACTGTACATCATAGAATCAATGTGTGGCGAGGGAATAAAAATGGCAATCATGCATAACAAAAAATCAAAATAAGATTTACCTCTGCATCTTCAACCTTGGAAACATTATTAGAACCAGCTAAGTTACCAGACGCAAGAAGATCTGTGACCTCTTTATACAGTTCAGGGTGTGTAAGATCTTCAGAAATATCAATTTTGGATAAATAACTACCTAAATTGCGCCTATGACCATCATAGGACTTTGTCGGAATGCTAAAACCCCTACTAAGATTTGATTCTAGGTAGGCTTTCATAGATCTTTTATTTGACGTATCATTTAATTTCTTTGGATGAGCAGCAGCATCCGATGGGAGCCTTGAAGGAGCAGCAGCATCCGATGGGAGCCTTGAATCAGCAGCAGCATCTGTTTGCTCCAGATGAGACGAAAACTCGGACATGCTCGAACTCGGTCCCTTCGACATTTCAATGTTCAACTCCGAACTCTGTCCATGTATTGGATAACTATTCCAACTCCAATCGGGGCCCCGATATAGCGAACTACCACCATCCCAACCATTCATTTGTGGCAGCCACGAATCACCTACCGGATGATGCCATCCAAATGGAGGGCTATGGCCTGGAAACCGGCCCGCCATCTCATGCATTTGATAGGGAAACCGAGCATGATTCATTTCCATATATGGCCTCGCACCGTAGAATGCTGGAGGAAAAGGTGGGATAGTGAATGCGGAAGCCGGAGGCCCATGTTGGAATGGGAAGAAAGAATTCTGAAATGGAGCAGGCCAATGTGGGCCATTTTTCCAAGCCCCACCCGGCCCTCTTTCCATGTTTGGATCACTACTCCTGTACCGGCTGTTGGATCTATGGTTCCCAGATGTTACCCTCGTTTCATCCTCATAAGGGGAAGAACTGTTTGTCCCATGTCTCATAGGTGGCTGAGGAAGATGATGACCAGGTGAGCTGCTAGAGAGATATCTAGGTCGCTTAAAGAGTGGGGGGCTACCAGAAGCATGCTCAGAAGTCTGCAACTCTGGTAGAGAATTGTTCTCCATACTTAGGTTATTTGAAACCAATTGTCGTTCTCTTTCAACTGCAAATTGAAAATTATTTCAGGTTATTATGAATGATCTTTTATATAGAATCTTCAATAGTAAGATGCTTTCTTGCATTTCTACTACAAATTGTATCATATCAATTTTGGGGTCTAATTATAAAGATATAAAGGAAAAAAAATATAGTAATGATTCACCTGAGTTTACTCGATCTCTATGCTGGGGCTTTTCTAAAGAAAGAGAATCAGAAACTCTCTCATGAACTACTGAAATTCTATCACGGTCATCAACTCTGCCGTCACGTGCTGGTTCTCCGTGTGTAGATTTTGCTTGCTTTAAGCCACGTCTGCACCGTATTATAAGTAGTGGCAGGTTAAGAACTATAAATTGTGACTCAAAGTTAAAGAGAAGTAATAGTAATGGCTAGAAGATTATACCAGATAGGACAAATACAGTGAATATTAATCAAATACAGTAAATAATAATCATATGAATTAATAAAATAACATCCCAAATTACGGAAAAACGAACTTAGATGGAAAGGAACAATAAAGGTCACAATTTGCAAAGAGTAACAAAGAGGCATCAAAGAAAAAGATCAATGTGGTAGAAATGGGAAAACTTAAATTCAGGAGTTGTAAGACTTCAAATGAAGCAAGTTAACACTAGGTAGAAATGGGAAAACAAACTTAGATAGAAAGGAACAATAAAGGTCACAATTTGCAAAGAGTAACAAAGAGACATCAACGAAAAAGATCAATGTGGTAGAAATGGGAAAACTTAAATTCATGAGTTGTAAGACATCAAATGAAGAAAGTTAACTGTAGGTAGAAATGGGAAAACAAACTTAGAAAGGAACAATAAAGGTCACAATTTGCAAAGAATAACAAAGTGACATAAACGAAAAAGATCAATGTGGTAGAAATGGGAAAACTTAAATTCATGAGTTGTAAGACATCAAATGAAGAAAGTTAACAGTAGGCTGTTGTCAGAGAGAACGAATGAGTATATGGCCAGGTTAATACCTGATTTGCTCTTTGGAACTATGAGCCTTTGGGCTCAAGGAACTCCTTGAAAGCGAATGACCTAAGAAAGTCTCAACCTTGCCTCGATGACCATGATCAAATTTACTTGAATTTGATGCATCCTTATCAATATTAGGACGAGATTTCTTCGTACTTATTTTTCCCAAGCCATAATGATCATCAATTTCATTAGAAGATCTTTTTCGCAGCCTGTTGTTATCTCTCATTTTGATTCCATGGTCATCAGCATGTGGACTGAGTTCACGATCGCTTTCATGAAGCCTACTTTTGTTATTACTCTCGACATGCTTGCCCCTATCTCTGACAGATTTACTCTCGAGCCGATCACTGATGTAATCTCTAGAGGAGGGCTCTTCTCTTCGGCGGATATCACGATGCCGTCGGTCTCCTTGATCCCTATCAAGTTCCTTGAAATATTTATCATGATACTTCTCATCTTTATACCTCTCATCCTTGTGCCCCTCAATTTTATGGCTACCATTCTTAATGTGATAATCACTAGAAGATAACCTCCTGTCATGCAGCCCTTTTCTCCTCTTTGTCATAAATTTTTCAGAATCTTTTTCTGACACCGCATTTTTCAAATCATCTTGAGCTTGATTTTCTGCAAATACAAAAGAACAAAACTTATAACGAAATTATAAGTTTAAAAAAATAACAGAGTAAATTACTCAAAAAGTACATCAGCAAGCATCTTTCCTTTTCAAATATGGCAATGACCGAGCAAGCCTAACATAATTTGACCATCCAACAAACAAAGGTAGGAGGGAGCCCCCCACAATAACAACCATAGCATAACTTAGAATATACAGCAATAGATTTTTTTAATTGACAACTCTGCATATCTGTACTTTAAAATTTGACATATCTGACAAGAATTGAAGAGAATTGATTGAGTACTTCATTGTAATATTTATGAAGTATTTATATCATCCTAGGAGAGCTTCGAATAGTATACATGCAAAGTCAAGGAATAATAATTACATAATAATAACAGAATAATTACGGCAGTCCATGGATTGATAGTGTGGCAAAAGTATAAACACAAAACATAATTATAATAGTTTACAAATTAATGAAGTGGCACTAAATAATCCCAGGGATCACCGAGGTGGCATGAAGTGAATTAAAAAAATTGGAGGATTGTTGTGCCCGGTGGAAAATTGGAGGTGAAATTGATGGATATTGATTTTTTCACATTTCCCCTGAAAGCAAATGAATGGATGTCGTCCATTCCAAGCTATTATTATATTAATTTTTCAAACATTGTTCTTGATAATCATTTGATGATAATGTCAGTTAGTTGTTCAATAGTTATACATATTATCCAAGTGCTCCTAACAAGCCTTTTTATCTTTTCGTATCTTGTAAAAGACCAAATTTTTTTCTTCCCTTCAAGAACCTGCGAATCAATCACAACTACTTTAAATAGTTATTTTCATTCAACCAATATCTTAAATAGATGCTTTACAACACACCTAAGAGGTTTGGATTGCACTCCACAATTCCTTGGGAAATTGAGACAATGTCTGTATGTGTTGTCCATGGTGATGAAATTATGATTTAATGCATATGAAAAAAAATGACTAGATCAGCATTACAGCAAAAAAGGCTGAAAAAATGAAGGTTGCAGCAGTTTAAAAAATAAGGGGAAAAGGAGAGAGCACGACAATGGAGACAGTAGAATTGAGTAGAATTGAGGCAACTCAACGATGAAGATTGCACAGTGAAAAATGTTTGTGATAATGCAGCAATGCAAGCTACAATTATAAAGAAAAGGAAATGCAGCAATGAAAGTTACAATTATTAAAAAGGGCCAAAAAAGGAAGAAGTGTGACAACGAATACAAAAATTGGGTGTGCATTCTCTGGCAAAATTGCAGATTCAGTTTTCTGTTTTAAAATTTTGAATATTTGTATTTCAGTTTTCATTTCAGTTTTAATATTCATTAAACTAAAGGAAACAAAAATTTGAATAATATTAGGATTATAAAATTAAATTTATTTGGAAATTAATTAATTATTTTATTTCTGTTTGAAATTTTTAATTTTAAAGAGATGGTGAGTAGATTAAAAAAGAGATATAAAATTTAAATTTTGAAATCAAACCTTAAGAGTTCATTATTTTGGTTTGAAATAAAACCAAACATTAAATTTTAGTTTGTTCAAAATCGAACTGATTAAACCGAATTGTGTTTCGGTTCAATTTGAACCGGTTTTAACAAAAGTTTAGACGGTTGGGTTTTTGGATTTCAAATTTCTATTTCATTTGATTTGATGACTAATTTGTGAACCGATACATCCAAATCAACCGTTTGCACACCCCTAACTACAAGATTGTGCTAATACAACAATGAAGGCTGCACATAACAAAAAAACAAAGTAGAAAAAGCTTAGAATTCAAATACGATGACAAAAATTAGAGAGAATTGGTTGAGTATTTCAACCGAACACTTGTGTGGTGTTTATATAATCCTATTAGAGCTTCTAATAAAAAACATACAAAGCAAAGAAAATAATAATCATATAATACAACAAAAAAATTGTTGATTGATGAGTTAGTGAAATCATAATTACAATAGTTCACAGATTGATGAGGAGGCAGCAAAAATTCCATGAATCGTATGGTGGCATTAAGTGAATAAAGTAAATAACTACCGAGCTTGATGAAAATTTGATTGGGGAAAAATTAATGAATTTTCACTTTTTCAAAAGATCATAAGATATTTATTTGATTACAGAAAATAGACGAATTGCAAATTAGTTGTGAACATTTTTTAAGAAAATTTTGAGTCCACCTTATAAGTAATAAAGAATAAGAAAATCAACCAAAGCCAAGATTTAGCTTTTAAAAATAAATATTTTTTTGCCAAAACCAGTAACTCCAAAAACAACTGATAAAATTTACTAAAGATCATTAACTTGAAAGAAAATTAATTTTAGAACAAAACATATGAACTTAATCTATTGAATTGATAACTCAAAGGCCCAAAACATGCTCGCATCAAGAATTTTCAATAATTTATGAAGATAGTTGGGAAAAGTTGGAAGGTAAAAATATTCTCTTTGGACTGAGATGGATATATGTAGCAATCGAACTAAGTCGAAAACGAATAAGTCATGATTGGACTTAATTTGGTTATGTTATAAGATGTCCATGTTCGAGTCAAGTGAGCTTTCACAATGAGGTTCATACTTGGCTTTTTTAATTTTTTTTAGTAATTGTAATTGTTTTGTACATGGCTTGCTTATTTTAATTAGACGGTATTTCAGCAAGTTCAAAAATAAAACTAAAATTTTGAATTAATATTTGACTTTTTATATAAAGTTATTAACAAATATTTTTATAAATCTAAACAAATAAGCAATCGAATAAATTTTAAATTAGTATTCTAGTACTTTAAATCAATTAAATAATATAATATATAAGTTGCAAGTAAGTTTTCTTGAATCAAATAATATAAATAAATATTAACAAATTAGCTCATTGAAATAAATAAGTAAGAAGGAACTGAATTAGATTAATATGCATGTTGATATTAAATTATAGTATATTATTATTAAATTTGTAATTAAATAAATTTTAGTTAATTAAATTGTATTCAATATATAACTATAGGTCATTTAACAAATTACTTATTGAACAATAAATGAGTTTGTTTGTGATTCGTGAACATAAATAAACACGTTAAATCATGTTTATATTTGGTTCATAATCTTTAAGTATTTAAAAAATGTTTAATTTTGTTTACATGATAAAAGATAATGTATCCTTTTCAAATCAATCCTACACTAAAGTTACCAAAAATCAAGCTCCATGAATCATTTTGGCTAGAAAATTTTATTTATTCAATCGAACTCAATCAATAGAACTCAAATTGTGATTCAACACAAGCCAAGTGGAGCTGAAATGGATTGATTTGAAGCCTAATCAAAATCAATTTGACTAGGCTTGAAATTAGTTCCGATTAGCTCAAATTTATTAACACATCGCCTCACGTTATATTTTTCACTTAAACTCGAATTCTAGCCCAAATGAAAATAAATAGCACATACCAAATATTATTATTTAATTTTTCACTTAAAATTAATTTTAAACATATAAAATAAAAAATTTCAATGATGGCTCGAGTCAATGGTAGGGATTATGACTTAGCATGAGATAACTAAAGTGATAGTTGAATGAATTCCAATTCAAGCGAGTTGTGACAGAGCTATGACTAACATTGGCACCACAAGCATCTGCGGTCTTATCAAACTCTATTAAAATAACTCTTTAAACAAATTATGATATGCACTTCAACAATAAACAAAGAACATACGACATCATAATGATTGATCAGTAGCCTTAACTACTTGGATGAGCCTTGTAAATTTTTATCTACTATTCGTTCATGTTAAGTAAAACCGACACCAAATAGTTGGGATTGGGTTAATGATGATAACAATTGTAATTTGTTCTTGTTAAGTACCAAACGAGATTTTAAACCTATAACTTGGAATTTTTTAGGCAACTTCTATACATGTTACATTAATTATACACTTGCTTTCTAATCCTTTGACACAAGTTTTATGCAACTACCTAAGAGTTTATTTTATTCATCCATACTTGGTTTATTTTCCATTATCATATATTCAACAAAATGCACAATTTATGATGGCACTCCAACCATTCATTAATGTATCAACCTAGTTGTGTCCACATGTCTATATTATCATTCTCAGTAATGCCCTGCTATATTTGGCTACCAAGAACTTTTTAACTACCCAATACTAGGATCTATACAAGTTTACAGACCTAGCTATGACTTCATAGCATTTACTTTTAATTCTCCATAACTAGCCATAATGATCCTAAGCCACTTCACCATTTTAATTGCCCAATCTCAAATCCAAAATTCTTATATGTATCTAAAAATCTAAAATACTATCTCAGCTAATTATCACTCTATATACAAATAAAATTGATGATAATTATTGACCGCACAAAATTTATATAGCATATACTCAAATTGCAATATATTAATCCTAAAATTTTTATTCTAGCCATCCCACATTCTAACCTTCCTCTTATTTCAATAAACATATCACCAATTAAAACTATCCAAAACAAGCATACACTAAGGCACCTCAATTTGAACACTTTTATAAGCATAAGCATCTCCAAAAATATTGTACTAAAAAAATTTAAAAATAATTTGATAATGCAGCTGCATGTACTAAGACTGATAAGAGACATGATAAAAAAAAAAAGTAAGATTTACATAAATACCACTAAATTCCTACGTATTTACATATCTAACACCTAAACTTCAACTTTTACATATGTGCCAACTTACCAATGCATGCAAATGTATATTTCACTCTTTAAGTTCAAAAAGTGGTATTTTTTTTATGTGTCATCAAATATTTGGTTGGTATAAATGTAAAAAGTAGATTTTAGGGGCTAGACAAGAGCCAATGGCGCTCATTCATCACAGGCCATTCGAGGATAGATAAAAGCATCTTCATTTTAGTTATATATAAGATAGTGTTCCGTGAAAATAGATAAGCTAGTGTTCCAGGTTAACTTACCAGTACTATCCTTCTTGTCTTTCAACTCCACCTCAATAACCGTCCTCCTGGAACGATGGCTCTTGCTCTCCGTCTCATCAGACCTTCCATACCTCGAATCCTGACCGTTCTTGCCCCTCTCCGATGCACATTCCCTATCCTTTTCTCTCTCTGAATGGTGATCCATGTCCCTCTCTTTATCATCCCTGTATTCTCTTCTGGTATGCTCCTTCTCTGATCTCCTCTTCACTGGCTCAGTTTTGTTGCTACTCTCAACATACCTATCAGTAGAAAGCTCGCGCCTCATACTAGACTTGCTCTTCGATTCAACAGTTAAAAACCTTGACTTGTCCACCTTCTGCGCATACAAGCGGTCACAATCCTCCTCTTTAGAACTCGTCTCAGGAAGCCCATTATCTTTTCCGCTACCATTCCACCTATCAGACGTAGCAGAGTCCTCTCTCTCTTTCCGCTTCCTACCTGATGATAAATCCCCATTTTTAGAGCCACCTCTGTCCTTCTCCAAAGATACCTGCCTCGAAGAAGAACCCTTCCACTTCTCCGTATCCCCATCCCTCGAAACCCTAGTCCCAGAACCAGCACCAGCTTCCACCAATCTCAGCGTACGATTCCTCGAACTCCCATCATCCTCAGAGTCTGAACGCTCCGTCCCATCTCTGCCACTCCGCTTATGCGACCGGTGCAATTTTTGGTGAGAACTCCTCGGCATCCTGACCGCACCTCAAAAACTTAAATTACAAAATCCACGAATCAAAATCCAAAACAAAGAACCTAATCCACCTCCCAGAAAACAACAATCCTCCAACTTTCCCCGCCAAAATCCAACGAAATCTGAACACGAACCGCTGAAGCTTCCCTCCGAATCCCTGCCACAGCAGCAAAATTAAAAAGCCAATTTTCACCCAAAGCAACACAGAAATCAGTGGAAATACGCTCCAATTCAAACATAATCACATACCGTAAAACTAGAGTGAAAGAACACAATGGCTAATGGCTGATTGAGAAGAAACGGAGCGAGTGAGCGACAGCGAGATGGCCTAGACGAATCAAAGAGAAGGAAAGCATTTACATACAGACCACATATTTCTTATGTATTTGCATATCTAACCTCAAATTCCTGAAGTCTGAAGGGCATTCGTTGTACTTCGAAATTACGAAAATTGCAAAACTAAACACTCAAGAGCTCTCTGGCTAGATGGCTCGCTCACACGGCTCGCCAGGGTATTTATCGGAGCTCGCGGTTTGTTAGCCATCCGAACAAATCGGGCCGATAATTGGGCCCGACGGGCCAACTGGTGCAACTGAACTGAAGAGTGCACGCTTTGATCGGATCTGCTGACGAGTTATGGCAACGTGGACGGACCGATGCACGCCTATGCGCTATTAAAGGGTTATTTACTTTATTTTCTTGACTTGGTCTAATTAAATCATTTCATAATTATTAATTATTTGATTGATTTTATTCATATACTTGTTCATGTCAACAAAATTATATCAGCTTGTCGCTTGGTTCATTTATGATAATACATTATCATTAAAACTCGTAAGTACTCATTAATAAGTTAATTAAGGCTTAAAAAAATACATGATAATGAAATATAAAATAATATCCTGATTTTGTGCGATATTTCAGCACTGACCATAACTAACTAAAATGACTCATGAATATAAGTCATAGGTTATAAATAATATCATTTCTTATAACTGATAATTTTTTGATACATTGGAAAAGATTTCATGGGGAGCGTTGGAAGAGCCTGAAAAGTTCTCTAAGTTGTATTTTCATATGATCATTTTGCGACGGGTTGGATCTATTTATTAAATTACATATAATATTGGTGTCAACAGCATGCTTTAATTGATGATTTTGTTCATCAACATTATTGGTGATGATGGGTAGATGGGTGGTAGGTCAATTTGTCTTGTATTGAGTTAGACTTTTGGAACGTTTCAAAGATATGTTTGGCACAAACTAACTTTGTTACATGTCGGGTGATTCGCAACAGTAGAGTGATATTTAATATTTTAGTGTTGCACGAAGATACAGCACACACATGGATGATAGAAAAATAATATGAGGTGATGTCAAGATTTTTTATGTTGAAAAAATCCTTGAAAGGTAAAAACTTAAAGGAGTCTAGCCCAATCAAGATAATTCACAATATGATTGAAATTATATGGGTCTACTATTACTTCGAATTTAACAAGATGGAATTGCAGTACCAATAATTACCTATGTGCAAAAGTCATTTAGTTATAATAGTCATATCTAGCCTACAACAAACATACTTCTTAATGTAAGAACAACAGTTAGCCATGACAGTTGTAGTTAGTTACAACAAAGGTAGTAGTTGGTTATAAAGATTGTAATCGATGTTTGCAATAACTGCAATTGACCATATAGGTCGTAGGCGATGGATATAATAGTGGTATATAGTTACAAAATTCATAGTTGAAAGTTGTAATACAGTTATTCACAGAGGCTGTAACCAGTGACTGCAACAACATTAGTTGGCTATAGAAAACATCATTGGAAAATCTAGTAGTAACTAACCACATATGTTGTTATTGGTGGTTGCAAGAGAGTCAATTGACCACAGAGATTGTGGTGTTAAGCTACAATAGTAACTGAGCACAAAGGTTGTAGTTGATAGTTGTGAAAGTGTAAGTTGATCATAAAAGTTGTAGTAGTAATTGACCTCAAAAGCCTAGTTAGTCACATAAACCGTACTTGACAATTGTAATATCAGTTAGTCACATAGACTATAATTGGTCATAGAGGTCGTAGTTAGTAGTTAAAGTAACAGTTAGCAATATAGATCATAGTTGGTCATATAACTCATAGTTGGTAGATGTAGTAGCATTAGTTGGCCACAAAGACCATATTTGGAAATTATAGTAGCAGTAAGTCACACAAGTCGTAGTTGGTAATTAAATTAGCGTCAATTGGCCACATAAGTTGTATATGTAAAGTTATCACAACGATTAGTCTCATAGGTCTTAGTTGGTCACACAGGTCGTAGCTGGTAGCAACAGTAGCATCAATTGGTCATTGAAATCATAGTTGGAAGTTGTAGTAACAGTTAACCATATGGGTCGTAGTTGGTAGCTACAATTGTGTCAGTTGGTAAAAGAGGTATTAGTTGAAACATGTAATAGCTTAAGTTGGTCACATAAAATGTAGTTGGTGCCTGCAACACTTCTCTCAATTTTATTTATTTTATTCAAGTGCCCTGTTGTTCCCTATTCTTGGGGGTTTGCAAGTTTTATAAGCAAATACAAGAAGAAAAGGACAATAAAAATGTAGTAAAGAAAGGCAGCACAAAGTGCAGTAAAGAAAAGCAGTAGGAATTGCAATGAAGAAAACCGGTAAAAATGTAGTATCACATATAAAACATATAAATATGCTAACAAACAAAAAAGAGCTAAAATACACTAGCACGTGTGTAAAAGAATCATGTAGCACATATATGGAAGATCAGAGCAGAGTATAAGAGTTTGGTAAAGGGAGAGCTCAGAATCATACTTTTCCCAGGAGTTTGTAGGCAACCATGGACACCATGTATGTGAGGCCTAACGGAGGATAAAAGGCCACCCACCAAACACTCATAGGAGGGCAATCCTCAACCCGGCCTATGTGACTGACACATGAATTTGACACAAGTGATGTTTTAAAATATCGAGCTTTAGTTTGTCATACAAAGATAGCTCGAGTTTTAAATAATTTTTGGCAAGCAAAATGTGGGTTTCGTTCAAAAGTACATTTTGATATTATATGTGTATGTTTTGAGGAGTGAGTCAGTCGTAGAACTGTCAGCTAACTATGAGAGCAAGGGGTAATTCTTTTACCAGATCTTAGGCGCAGTAATATCAATTCTTGACCCTAGGGTCAGAATATGCAATGCTCCTCACACCTACATGTCTTTTCATCATTGCTCATACCAACCCGCACCTCGGTCTTATAGCCCAACTCGATGCTCCATATATTGCCACGTAGAAAAGAGAGGTTGTTTACCGACACGATGATTGGTGTAGTTTGATTCACCCGCTTTAAAGTGACCCTTGTAATCATCCCATATCTCGACCACGACCAGTCTTACCTCGCAAAGGCGCACCGAGAAGTTGATATGAGAATTAATTCATTAAATTTGAATATATGAAATGCATGATTGTAATTAAAAAGGCTTGGATGGCATACAGTTAATGAGTGGAGTTTAAGTACTAGATGTGTAAACAAATAAGAATCGAGTGATACGCGTGTTAAAGTTAAATTTTAGGTGTTAGACATGTGAATACACAAGGATCGAATATGCATATCATTCCATCTGTATGAGTTTACATTACTAACACCTGAATTTCCACCTTACCTTGTACACGCATGTCATTCATGTATTTAAGATCCTCTCGAACATACCATTTTTTTATTCATTCCGCCACAACTCCCATTAGTCAAACATACCAATATTTTAATTCTTAAAAGGCAAAATGCACATTTTCGTCCATAGGTAAGATGACATATGTAAGAATTGAAAGTTTAGGTACTAGCTATGTAAGCAAATAAGGATCGAGGGGCATGTATGAAAATCTAAAAGAATGGCATGATATGTTTGCAAATTTTGAAGGCTTAATTGTAGCGGCTGCCTCTTCAAGAGCAGCAAACGTAAATGTCCGCTCTACCAAGCAATGTCAATCTTCCCTATTCTATTGAAAACCATGGAAAATGCTCCTCTTTTTTTTTGTTGATTTATATCTTCAATTATTCTCTGAACCACACACTTATAAGTGTACCATCCAAATCTTTATATATTTACGCATATAGCACCTAAATCTTTGCATTTATAATACTTACATCTTTCATAGCATACCAGAAGATCACCAATATAGCCTTTTATGTATAGGTAAGATGATATATTTGTATATGTAAATACATAAAAAAATTGAGTGGTATGTGTGTAAATCTTATATAAATGAATACTGAAAACAAGCAAAATAAATGCTCCAAAACGTGGGGCATCCAACAGAATGCAAAAAATCTAACCTTATCTAACTCCAAATTATTAGAGAGCAACTTCTTAATACCTCTTCCCTCAAAAGTCTTCTCTGTATGAGCAACATTGATTGGTCGCTCTTAATAGCATGTATGGATTCTTCGCCACAGCAATAACTCATTCATCCCAAGTCACATAAATCAGTAATAATGAACAAACAAGAGAATAAAGACAAAATAGGTATTAGAGAACAAAACTCATTCTCTATTGAGATCATCCTCAACGCATTTGCATATATACAACCATCTTTCCATGAATCTACATAGCTAACGCCATATTTTTGTCTACTTACATTTATGACAGCAACTCCTTCATATCGACCCACCAAAAAATATATATATATATATGGAACGCACCATTTGATTGATATGTAAGGTGCTTTGTATGTAAATAAACAGGTTTATGTGTTAGATATACAAGTACATAAGATTTTAGTGCATGTATATAAATTTTCCTTAAAATTTTGGTGTATAACAATGGAGGCATAGGATCGCCTTAATTTCCAAAAGACTGGTATCAACGACAGAAGAAATTGTCACACATTTGCCTAAATGTTCTAGAAGCATCATTTAAAGACGTACTACATATGTGAATTTCAGTTACATTCAAGAATTTCAAGCACGAATGCCAGATTAGCATGCTTCATATCGATCTTTCCCAAGGATTGAAACGAAAATAACATGGATAAGGTTGAATCGCATAAGTTCATATAGAGGAATATCTCAATACTTGTTACACACAAACTCTAAATGGAGCTTGAAAAGGATTGTTCATGCCCGAGTATTTTTGAAAGAATATGCAAGGATTTAAACAACTCATTCCAATAGCAAGATTTGAATCATATTTTAACAAGGTTTCTTTTAAAATTCAGACAGTGCTCTCAATTGTATTTGAACAATAATAAGGAACTTGCTATATTAGCCCAATTTCCAACCCAACCAAAGAGCAAAATGTTGAAAGAATAACATGTATTCATAGCAAACTTATAAATTAACTATAGCTTCTGCCTCAGAACAAAAGAGGCAAATCATCACTGTTTAAAAGATTTGAATAGAAAGCCTTCATTATATATATATATCAAGATAACCACAATGGTGCTAAATTCAGACATTATCATTGAAGAGAGGAAGAAGAAAAAAACTCCCTTACACCCCAACCCCTCTTATTCCAACCTATTTCCAAAGAGAACATGTTAGTAATCAGATCCAAAATTCTGTTTGATAGTAACTTTTCTCTGCTTTTTTTTTTATTTTATGATATGCTGAAAGTTGAGAGTTAGAAGAAGATTACCGGCTCTGCGACGGGAGGTTTCACTGAGGAAGGGTGAGCTGGCGAGGAAGGTGTCGGCAGGCGAGAATGCTGCCGTGGTATACCTCTCTCTTTGCAAGCATTGTCGTACATCTCCATCGTTTGCCTGAGCTCAAGGTGAGGACTCCCATCGAATCAATTTCATCTGGAAGTAAGTCATGGAAAGAGACACCCAAGGCCTCTCGCATCAAATAAAAGAGGGAAATAAACAGCAATGCCATTCTTAACTCAGGGCCGGAAGATGATTGCATAATTTTTAGCTTACATACATACCGCCCGGTTCTTATATATAACTCTATATATCAAGCTTTGCCATCAATAATATGAAGCTCCAGCAACTATACAGAAGAAGAGGAAGAGAACTAGAAATACAAGTAATATTCTTATGTACCAAGAAGCCGGGCAAGTTATTTTTACCATTAATCATACCTCAAACTTCTCCTGCTGCAGTTCTCAAGTATAAGAGACTTACTTGATATGGGTGATTTGACTATCAAAGATGTTTCACCTGCTGCACTGTTAAGCCGGCGGGAAGGACGTGCCGACGACATCACCCACAGCAGGGAGTAGTGAAGACGACGAAAAGGGACTTATTTGCATCGCATATGAAGAGGCGGCAAAGGCTTACGCTCAAGAGGCGAAGAAGAGCTTCGGCTTTTTCTGGGACTTCAAGCGGAGCCGAAGAAAGAAACAGCTAGAAAAATGGAGAGGACCGAGAATGGAGCGACGCAGTCGAGGGGTTTCGGGAAGGAGGATCAAGGACGAACGGGAGGTCAACTCTCCCTCACCTGAAAGAGGAGGCGCGGCCAGGGCGTCGCACGAGCGGAAGGAGAAGAATAAGGAAGGGGAGGGTGGTGTGCGGGAGTTAGGGATTTAGGAAGAAGATAACTTTTTTTTTAATTAACTTTATATAATGTTGAATATTTTTTAATTAACTTTATATAATGTTGAATATTCAAAATCCTCGACTCTTGGATTTTTCACTTGTGCAATAAACTATATCGAAATTAGAGTCATCCTCTGCTAAAATCGATGTTCTGAACACACTTGCATTGTACGTTTCGTCATCTGGGTCATCCGGACAAGTTAGTCGATGATCGGGTCGAAAACGTGTCAAATTCAACTTTTCTTAAAATTTTAGTTCGTGATCTATCGTTTCAGCAATTGATTTAAGTTTGATCAATTGTGAAGCTATTTAGAGGTGCAGATTATGTGAATTTTGATATTTATGTGCATTGAATGTGTGAATTGTGATATTCATGTAACGTGAGTGTACGCGGAAGTCACAAAGGATTTCCTAAGGCATTTAGATCTTATGGGAACCTTCTTCAGGCATTCAGACACTGGTCCTTAGCCCTTGCAACTAAAAATTGAATGTTCAATGTCACTCACATGAGGCCTCGCTAAAGAGTTCGGAGGTAGTTTGAATTTCTAAAAGGGTGGGTCCCGACACTTGGCCTTTAGGAGAGTCAAATAGAAAATCCTAAAGCTAGATCCTAAACTCTAAGAAGAGTAAGAGAATTCACTAAAAATGAGATCAACACATGTATTTAAATTGGGGATAGAAATAAGAAAAGCTGTAAAATATGCATTAAGATTATGTATAGAGAGTGTTTATGCAAAAGTTTATGAGGCTTTTCAAGCGGTTGTCTTTTAGGGTATGTTTGGGGCAGCTGCAGTTTATCCAGATAAACTCCTTATCTTGATAAACTGCTGATCAATAACTAATCCGGATAAGTGTCTGAATGTTTGGTTTGTGTGTCTGGAAAACAGCCGATTCTGGATAAATGATTCTTCTATCACTGTTTTGTATAAATTATTTAGCTGTTTAGTTTGTGCATTTTGAAAATAACTGGTTTTCAATTTTTATTCGGTGAATGAACAATTTGTCACACATAAGCTGTTATGTTACCAGCAAAACTGTAATGTTTACCCATTAGATATTTTGGAACCAATTAAATCACGTTAGTACAGATTAAAAAAAGATATAGATTTCTTCTAATAGTGAGTATTATGAAATCTAAAAAAAGAAGAAATAACATATTAAAATTACAAGGAAAAAAATTACAATATTTATTTTAAAATGTAGAAGCATGTCACGACAAAACGTTTCCCGATTCTGACATAGCATAGACTCCAACCATAAGCCAACATATGAATTGTTTTCTACCATAAATAAACAAGAGTATAAAGATATATAAAAGTGTATATTCCACCAACTAAGATATACTTAAGGAAAAAAAATTCCCAATTCATTCGAATATGCAAAACCTACTTATGAAAATATCATTAGCGGAGAAGCAGCCAAAATATCGGCTATCAAATAAACGTTATCTCCATATATCATAACTAGTTGGAACCGCATAAACTCTAGAGATGACTCAAAAAATACAACCACAACCTCAAGATGATAGCCAAAACTACCAAACCCATGTAACGAAAATCATATTACCCTCCCAAAAACACAAAAAATCTGCTACCATAGCAATAGCAAAGAAGTTAATAGTAAAAAGTGGCGACTCTCTATAAGTTCAAAATTGCGATGTTTGCTGAAGATGTGCAATTCCCGAAGAAAGAATTGATATACCTGAATGTCGAAGAAGATGGAGAAGCATAAATGCCGAAGAAGAGGGAGGATCAGAAATGCCGAAGAAGAGGGAGGACCGGAAATGGTGAAGAAGAGGAGGAGCGCCTTGGGTTTGGGAGATGCGAACGATAAAGGTAAGGAGATTCAAAAGAGTAGCGGGGAGGGTCACGTGAGTAATACGAACCGAAAACTCAAATGAAAACACGGCCAGCAGGTTCATCCCGAGGGCCGCTTTTTAAACTGATTCAAAACGCTGTTTTCGAATGAGTTGGAAAAACGCACAATCCAAACGGTACGACAACGTTTTGAAAATGCTGCCCGTACTTATAAGTTGCCCAAACGGGCCCTTAGCTTGAAGGATAAGTAAATAATCTTGAATCTATTTTTGAGAGATTTTTAATTTGCATCTAGGGGCATTGTCAAAAATGATTAACATTATTAGCATGTAACATAAGAGAAAAATGAATGACACTGCTTATACTGACATAAGTGAATAGGGAAATTAAGCATGATGAGATAGAATTAATATGGATAAAATGAGTACTTTTATTCGAGGTCAATAATGGAGTTCAAGTAATCTTCCAAAGAGCCATTAATGCATATTACAAAAATGAACAATTTTTATGTAAGCTCCAATTCATGACACAAAATGGGAGGTGAGGATGCCAAAAGTTTTCATTAAAGTTGGTTAGTTCTTGGCAAATTCAAAGATTTGAAGCCATTAACAATTTTGATAACAATGACGACGGTGTATAAAGAGCATCTGTCAAAGATGAACCTAGCTTGTGCTTGGTGAATAGTATACGATGTGTTAATTTTAAATATATTAGCAAACAATGTAATGATAATTTTATAAATGGTGTTGTATAAGAAGATAGGCCTATCGTTAGAGTTGTATCTACTATGAGACGATTTAGGTATAAGTGTTGTGTGCCGAAAACTTCGCGGCGATAGAATAATATTTAGTGTCCCAGCGTTGCATGAAGATCTAACATACACATATAAATACCAAGATTCAAAATGCAACTTATATAACATGGTGTGATTCTCTCGATTATCAAGTATTATTTTTAGTATTTGAGTATTTTAATGCTCTCAAAGTTTAACAATTTTGGGCATGTTGAATTTGTCTCATCAAGACTTTTGATTTGAATATAAACATGTATGATTTGGACATCATTTCATCCTTTGATTAATATCTTAAAATTTTTAAGTATGCTTCTAATATTTAATCTATGCTCATTTGTGCCCGTATCAGATTGATTACTTTTAATGTTGTTGTTTGCCTCATTGAGTCACATAAAAATTTTTCACTCAAATTAATTAAATAATTAAATATATAATATTTATTATAACATTTTTAATCCTTATTTTTTATGTTGCATTTAGAAGCGATAAATTTTATTATATTTTAAATCATTTGAGTTGAATTTGAGCTGATGCTGACTGAAAGGAATAAAAGAATTTGAATCGAGTTTCATGAGTCATTCCGAACATGAGGCTACTATAAGAAAAATAAAAAAAAATGAGCTAAAAAGAACAAGCACTAGGATCACTCTAGGTCGGCTTGTTTAATCCCCTGGCCAAAGCTTATCATTTGTAAATGAGAAGAACTTGAATCAGCTTGCATTTGATGAGTTTGCTAAGCCAATGCGAGGAACATGATTTATTAATTTGAGTTGAATAAGATCATTTTCAAATCATTTAATTTTGAGTTAATTAAATAATAATAAAATTTTTACTTTATATTAGCTTTTTAGGATTTTTTTAAATAGCAAATTACAATCTTTTTATTCATATGAGGTAAAATTTCTATCAATTGATTTCCTTAAAAAAAATTTAAGACAACATGAAGGCTCCATTTTGAAATCTTGTCTTTCAATACAAATACTTTTATTCTTTTTTATTATAAAATTTAAATCACATTTATCTAATTAATTTAATATCAATCTAATTCATATTTTGTATTGCATCAGAATATTAAATATTAATATAAATATTAAAAGAAAAACTCATACATTATAATATTTTAATAGATTTTTAATGTAAAAAAAAAAAAAAAGTTAATATATATTTCAAAATCTAATATAAAGGTTAATAGCTAAAATTTGAAGTGAAATTTATTTAATTATTTAAACTTATTTTTAAATAAGCATAAAATCCCTCAAATTTTAGGAACAAAAAAGTCTTGGAGCAGGATAGTTTCAGCTTCTCCGCGGGCAAACGCGAAACAAGCACCCAAGCATCGCCTCGATCGAACTCCGCATTGATAATCTGTTGCGTCCCAAATCTTGGATGATGGATAAGTTGAGGAGATTTCAGCAATCTCTTCTAGGCTGGGAAGAGGATCAAGAAGACGATTTTTTAATCGGATCCGATTGTTCCTGCTCACTTTCTCCTCTTCAGGTCATCCAATCCCTCCTTTTCACCTCGGAAGGAAACAAAACCTTTGGAAATGTTCCTCTAGGGTTTTCTTTTAAGTTCTAAGCCTGCGACCCAGTTTGATTTTCTGTTTTTGAACAGAGACTGTATGCATTTGCTGTCTGCTTGGTCGCTGGCTTGGCTTTTTTGCTATTGGTATGGAAGAAATTTCATCCTCGATTTAGATTCTTACATGCTTTGTTCTTTATTAAAAGATTGTTGTAGATCGATAAATTTTACATCAATGAGGAAATATGGCAATTTTGTTTGCGTTACCCTAGACCAATTGTTTTCATATTTGCCCGTGGAAGTGAGAAGAGGGCAGCTATAAAAACTTAACTTACGCAAAGTTGGAGGTGAGCTTAGCTTATTTTGGCTTATCTTATAAGTCAGAAAAAGCTGGGCTTTACTTAGCCTAGCATAGGAATTGACTCATAATTGCGTTTGGAATGAAAATGAAACTTATGTCAGTTTAATGCCACTCATGGCCATCACAATTGTCAAGGAAGCTTATTTTACCTACACTTGCAAAGGCTAGAAGAACAGAAAGCCTGGGAGAATTAAATGAGATTTGTGGTGCTATGAAAAAGCTCATATAAAACTTGGTTGGATACAAATGGAGGAGGTTCTCCCTAGGGGCGGAGACAGCAATTTTATTTAGTGGGTGCACAACCTATTTATTTTAAAAATATGCTTCACATTGTCCATCTAAGCTTGAGATGGGCATTAGGGTTTCAATTTTTTAAAAAAAGTTTTTAATGAGAAATGATAAATATATATTAAAAAATTACAAAAAATATGCTAATAAAAATAAATACATTTAGATAACAACAACAACAACAACAACAAGCCTTTATATTACTAAGTGGGGTCGGCTACATGTTTCTTTTTTCTCCATTGTGCCCTATTGAATGTCATATTTTCATTTAACTCTAATTGATAACCTATAAATATATGCCATGTAAGATACAAAAAATTACATTAATTATATTTGTTCTCTTTATAGTTTTCATATGTTGAAATCATTTTTATTTTTAATTCATTTATTTAAACTTTTGACGAAAATTATGGGTAGTATGTTTAAACCAAGTATGATAGATTACAAATATAATAAAATTTGAATTAAAATGTTGCCAAATAACAAAAACAAGTGAAAAGAATATCTTACCTCTAATTCTAATCCTAATCTTTACTATTGCTTAACGATGTTGGGAATGAAACACATAGGGATTAGGTGGCATGTATGTAAATGCACCTATTGTGAAACTTTTGAGTTTATTTTTTAATCTTTAGTCCCACATAGGAAAGGATCAAAGTATTTTTTTCTTAAATTAAGAAGCTTAGTTGACTAAGTATTTTCCTATTTTAGTTCGATTAAATTAGGGATGGGCTTTAAGTCCATATCTTTTTGCTTTAATTATGGATGCTCTTACTGGACATTTTTAGGAAAACGTGCCTTGGTGTATGCTTTTCGCTGATGATATCCTTCTTGTGGATAAAACTAAAAAAAGAGTTAATGAAAAACTTGAATTTTAGAGGTCTACATTAGAGTCTAAATGCCTTTGTTTGAGTAGATTGAAAACTACATACATGAAATGTAATTTATTAGTAGTAGATCTAGTGATAGAGTTTTAATAGTGGGCAATCAAATCATTAAAATGAGCGAATGTTTCAATTATCTCTGGTTTATTGTTCGAACTAATGGTGATATAGATTGAGAAGTTAGTAGTAGAATTCAAGTTGGATGGTTGAAGTGGAGGAATGCATCAAGCCTATTATGTGATAGAAAAGTACCCTCTTAGTCTTAAAGAAAATTTTTATAAGAAGGTGGTGAGACCTGCAATGCTTAATGACACAAAATGTTGGCTTATTAAAGAGAAGCATGAAACTAAGTTAAGTGTTGCTGAAATGAGAATGCTTAGGTGGATGACTGGCTTGAAACTTAGAGACAAAATGAGAAACAAATATATTAGTGAAAGGGTTGGTGTAGCTCTAGTGGCTGACAAGATTAGAGAGAGCTGTCTTAGATGGTTTGGTCACTTTAAATGTTGACCATCTGATGATCCAGTTAGGAGAGTAGTTAGGAGAGTAGATAAATTCGCCTTATGTTAAGAAAGGTAGAGGTAGACTTATAAAGACTTGAGTATGTTGTATAAAAAATGATCTTAATTTATGAGATTTAAATGAAAATATGACACTCCATATGATACAATGGAGAAAAAGGATACACGTATCCTACCCCACTTAGTAAATTAAAGGCTTTTTGTTGTTATTGTGGTTGACCTTCAAAAGTGTGTAAAACACGTGGGCTTGCAAGCGTAATGAATGTAATTTTTGAGTAGCTTTAAATATTAAAAGACTTTATAATTTGAAATAAATTATTTGAATATTTTTATGTCCAATAAATAATTATTTATATGTAACTTAAATAAGATTGGGTTGGGGCTTAGCTTGAACCTGTGAGTGGGTGCAATGTTAAACTTAATTTAATGCAGTGGGAGTTGGAACTAAGCTTTAAACTTAGCGGAATGGGTCGGTTGACTATAGCCCCGCCCATGGTTCTCCCTATTTATAGGCCTAGGAGACTCATCCAAGAATATTCTAGACTTTTATATAATATTAGTCATTTTAGAATTCTCTAGGGACATCATACATTCCATAAATTGCCATAGTATTCTACATATCAAAACTATCTCCAAGTTTCTAGAGAACTTTAAGATTTTTTATAAATGTTTAGAACCATGTAAAATATTTTGGAGATGTGATATTTTATCTCACATGTGCTCATGAAGCCCTTATTGCACCTCCATCATGGAAATGTTAGATGTGGTTTTGGAATTGCCAAAGTGTATCCACGTGCTCGAGCTTGCTTCTCGCTAAAGCAAGTTCTTTGACTTTATAAGATACTATCAATTTTTTGGCACACCTCATCTCCCAATGAGCTAGTTAGTTAGTATAATTTTGTCTTCTTTGTCAAAGGATGTCATTGTGGCAGTTGATGCCCGTTTGGTCTCTTCTCAAGTAGGATCCTTTATGTCTTCATAATAATGGCTTCAAGGGGCTAAGATGAAAGACCAAATGAATCTTATGCTTGGGAGGCAACTTCAGCTCATAAGGAACCTTCCTTGTGTGTTTTATGACTAGGAAGGGGCATTAATATGTTTTAATCAAGCCTCAATGAACTTGTCTAAAACTTCTGAGTTTTGGGGGAAGGAGTTTCATCTTGACATGGTCGCCTTTTTTTTAACTCAAGGGTCTTCTCTTCTTGTCAACCCATTTCTTTATTCTTTTTGATGACTTGCTAATTTCACTTGCTCATATTATGACTTAGCAAACTTGAATGTTGTCGAACTTTTGCCTTCATAGTCTTTAGTGAGTGGTTGTTATCTTGTTATTGTTTTAAAGGGTCTTCGATTGATTGCCTCACTTTATTGGAGAATGTTGGATAATTGGGCAATGTCAGACACCTTTGCCCAATCTCATTGATTAGCACTTACATAATGCCTTGGGTATAACTCCAAAAGAGTTTTTGTTCACTCAGTGTGGCCATCAACCTGAGGATGGAAACTAGTGAAGTTCAAGTTTGACATGCAACTTGAATAATTTGGTCCAAAATCGACCTATGAAAGAAAGGATCTCGATCACCTTCTATATTCGAAGAGATTTCCCAAATCTTGACTCCATGTTTTAGGAACAACAGAGTTGTCTCTTTGGCAGAGCAATCTATGAGAGCTACAATTTGTGCGACATTCTTGTTGAACCAATTGGCCACCACAATAATGCTTCCATATCCTTCAATCTTAGGTAGTGTAGTGATGAAATCCATGAAAGCACTTTCCCAGGGTTTCTTTAGTATAGGCAATGGTTCAAGTGACCTAGCTGGCACCTGTTGTGCACTCTTGTTTTGTTGGCACACTAGACATGTCCTCACATTGGAGTCCATGTCATCCCTCATTTGAGGATAAATAATAAGTGGTCTTTAATGAAGCAAGAGTACACTTCATGCATGGATGATTAGCACATTTAGAATTGTGGCGTTTTTTGACTGATTCTCATTATAGATTTCCCCATCTTAGCACAAAGAGATGATTTTCCTCTTTGTAGAGCAAGCCATCAACTAACCACCATATAGCCGCCAGCTTATCCCACATCTCTTCCTCTTTCTACTCCTTCCCCCCTAAAAAAAAAAGAAAAATAAATAATATATATTATATATTCTTTTGCAGATTTGTCATATCATCCTCTCAAATTCGACATTTCGTTAAAATATAAAACAGGAAAATATAGGTACCCATTCTCGTTATTCCAACATGGTGAGGAAAACTGTTTTAAAGTATCCGTTTGGGTTGTTCATACTCGGCGAAAAAAATTTACTTTAATATCTACTCGTTATCTCAATGAGGTAGGGAAATATTGTTGTGCTTATATGCTAGTATTGAAGGCCTCTGCGCATTTTCTTAAGCGTGGTGGGTTAGAAGTCTCCTCGACTAAGTTGTCTCACGACACCTACCATGCAAGTTTTTTTTGGTGTGCTAGGAAAGCTTTTTACTCATAACATCGCTTCCTACATGTGGGAGAAGTTAGAGTCGTGTTAAAATTTTGACTAAAATTGGACTTTAATAAAATTTACAAAATAAAATCATTAAAATATAAAATACTAAATGATGAGATAAATTGCAAAATAAAAAATAAAATTTGAGCACTAAATTTAACTTACAGAAGACTCGATAGCTCTTATATAAGCTCAGATAAAACCTATAAGTAATTCGACACCTCGCTCGCGAAATAGCCCATAACCTTCAAAATTTTAAAGAGAATAAACTTAAAGCATGGATGCGGGGCCCACCTCGATAAGTAATGAATATATAAAATATATAATTTTGACATCCTAAAATACTTGTAAGATTTTTATTTATCCCCAATTCACAACTAGATCCTCAACTCCAAATCGAGATAGAAGGCAAGATATGAGCTCAGATGAAATACTTGTCCGTAATTTAACGATAAATTATCGCACAAATACTTGGAATTCAAATGAATTTAAGACTTAACATGTCTTTTGAGGTTATTTTTGAGTTGAAGATGCCACATTGAAATTCATGAAAAAACATTGATTAGCGCGCATCTACCTCAAAGGCATGCATAATTGATTAGCTTTAGTATCATTAAATTGTGCATGCATAATAACATAATATTTGGATGTGCATTGAAAAACATGCAACCATATCCTAAAACGTACCAAGGTGTGTGCAAGTTATTAAGTTTCCTAACCTTTATATGCTCCAACCATTGTACTGAATGCTCGATTGTGCGATCCAAGCATGTTGTGTAGGTTTAAATTGAATTGAATATAAAAAAAATCTTACTCTAAAAAACATGCTAAATGTCTAAAAAATCCATTTTACCTATGCTTTGAATAGTCTGCAAATATTTAAATTTTATAAAATTTATCTTTTCTAAATCAGATCAAAATATAAATCATACACGCTCTCAAACGAGCCACCTTGTCGATAGGGCATAGTTGTAAGTGTTATTAGTCTAGTCTAACTACTAATAAGGACCGAAATCGACTGGATTAAACTATCATTGAGTCAATCTAATCATTCTCCGTGTAGGGAGACTGACTAATAATTGAATTGATTTTATATAAGAAATCAAAGGTATTTCATCTCTATATCCATATAAAACTATCAAGCTTTCATTAACAAATTTATCTTAAACCAATTTTTTCAATATTACACTATTTTTCCTAAAAAATACAATAATAAACTCAACTCATATACTCAATTCTCTTTAAACATGATAGAGTTGACGAGGTTCAAAGCATACAATCAATTTTCTGATAATGACCGAGTTCATAGAAGATTTTAAATGAATGGATCTATTTTGCAAGCAAAAATTTCATCTAAAAGGTCTAAACTCTTAACTCAAAATCTTTAAAAAATAATCATGAGTTGTAATGTGTAGAGTGGATCATCTTTGCTTAAAGTAGAGTAGATAGGGTCATCTACACAACAAAATTTTAATTAAAATGTAATCATATGTTAATTGTGAACCCAATTCTTTATAAGCAAGATGTAAAATTTATAGGGTTCAAATTAAACTTTCAATTTCCCGATGATGATCGAGATGATAAAACATTTTAATTGGAGTGTTTACTTAAAAATTAAATTTTAAGTTTATTTGAATAAATCAATTATTATAATTTATGAACTGAATCCTCTAAGTGTGATAGAGTTAACAAGGTTTAGATTCAATCATGTGTCAATTTTTGAACTCAATCATTTACAAGCAAGATGTAAAGTTGATAATGTTCAAATTAAACAATCAAATCCCGTTTGATGGCCGCGTTGATATAATATTTCAATTAGAGGGGTTAAATTCCTAAAAAAATTATTAAGTTCTTATAAAAATTGACAAATTCTAATAAAATTTATAAAAATTATAAAATGTTAATATTAAATTTCATTAAAAACAAAAGTCATCTGCAGTCTGTAAGTATTTATCGAGAGTGTAAATTTATCATTGACCTAAGCTCACATAGAGTCAATGTTATATCTGATATGTTACTATTTTTACTCTCAAATCAACTTGTGCCTGTAAGAATGTGACATGTGTCCTCTGTGCACATACCTTGACCAAACAACTCCACAAAAGAAGTGGTTACAACCTGTGCTCTCTGTCCAGGTGATTTGTTGCCAAACGTCACCATTAATGTTGTACCTCATATGTTCACCAATAGATCTTTATCCTTTTAGATATGAATCATATGATATATTTAATAAGTACAAAGTTTTTTGTTAGCTAATATCGACTTAAATCAACCCCCTTAGAAAAACAACTATCCAAGGTTTATAAGTTTTTTTTTGGACGAAGCAACCCATGACTGATAACAAGGATCTTTCGGTTAGGTTTGTTCCACTACATCCTCTTTCTAAGTAGACCAGAGTCCATAACAAATTGGGATAAATGAATGATGGGATCTTGATTGAAATGTCATCATCATTCTCCCAACAATTTGCTTCTAGGCTCATAGTTATAAATTTTAACTAATTTCATAACATGAAATCCTAAACAACTGCTACTATACATTGAGCAATCAACACACTAATGACTGGCCTTAATTGAAAGTATTATCCCATTTTTTGGGGGGTATAATTAGCCATAGGGCCTTGTGCTTATGAGAAAGCTCGAGCCTTAGATTAAAAAGTCCTTGCAAAATAAAGGTGAAATCATTGGGTTATGTTTTATCTACAATTTCACCTGTCTTTTGAAATTTGACACAACTTCAAATAAAATTCTCTCATCATTTATATTTTCAGAGAGGTCGAGGCATCGAATCTTTGGAGCTCACAATTATGAGATATTTCTACATTACTCTAGATACTTATTTATGACTCAATACTATTCCTAAATATTTATATATTCTGGAGAATTCGAAAGATTTCCAGATTATTCATGCTGTGTCCAAAAGATTTCAGAGAATTTCGAAAGCTCATAAAGCATCCAATGTCTTTTGGGGCTTTCCAAGGCATTCCATATAAGTATAAACTTTTTTAGAATCGTCTGAAACATTCTAAAATTTTATGGTTTCATTTTGAGAAGATTTTGGAATATCTTCTTGATCGTAATCGTCACAGCATTGGTGTGACATTAGGCTGGTGAATAAACCTAAACGAAGATATCTTAAGGTGGTGGATGAATCAAGTTTGATGGTTGGGCTAAAATTCCCAAAGAAAATGTATTGGTTGCTAGAAGAAGAATGGATGAACATAATGCTACTTAATCTCTTTGGAGATTTGTTGCTCACTAATTTTTTCACTCTTTCATCTATACCCGCTGCTCTATTTTGGAGGTTCTGGGGGTTGAGAGTGTAGTTTAGTATCATCCATCTAAACTCTCCCAAACCCATATTTACAGACATTTATGGGGGCACACAACTTGCTAGATGTGAAGTCTTTGTCTAAATTTCCTCAGAATTATCTATGAATTGTATCATTCCATTTTCTAATAGATCTTATTAACAAGTAGGGGTGTGCATTTAGTTGATTTGGCTAGTTTTGGTTTGCCGATTAGCTAAACTAATTGGTTTTCACTGCAAAATTCAAAAAAATTAAACTCAAACAAACTATTTCAAAATCGAACTATATTGTACCAAACTTTGGTTTGGTTAATTCGGTTTAGTTCTAAATGAGCTGAAATTCAATTAACTTTAATAACTAGTCAAATTACTTTTAGTTGAAATACTATTAACTTTAATAATGAGTCAAATTACCTTTAGTTGAAATACCGTTTATTTAAAAGAAAGCCAAGTAATTTTCGCTAAAATTTATAATGATGGCAATGGTTGATCTTTCTATCACATGTTCATAATTCTTGAAAGCATTGGTTTTATAAAAGAAAGATGAAATTCACCAATATTAAGAAACTAAATAAAATAAAATAAAATTATAACCAATAATCAGATGTGTACTTCAAAACAAACTAAGCTAATAAAATAAAATCGTTTGTTCAAGTCCATTAATTTTATCCAAAAATTGCATGCCCATACTAACTTATGCGCTAAATAAATTGAAATAAGACTGTCAACCAATATAAAAAAAATATTATGCAACTGTTGACCTCAATTTTTTGTGAGGTCTAGTATTCCTCGTAGGAGTTAGGATCTAGCCTTAAGGGTCTTCCTGCGACTATCTTAGAACTTTAAAAGTGGGACCCGCCTCGTTTTAGTTCGACCCGCTTCCGTCCCCTTCTGGAGTTTTGCGTGTGTGGTATCAACTTCTAGCACTTAGAAGGATGAAACCAACATGAGGAAACCCAAAAGGGATTCCCTATAGGACCTTCCTGAGCCTTAGAGTGGCCTTTTGCACAATTCGCACTCCCGCGCACAAGCTTCGCAATTCGGAGAGTCGATATGTCCGATCGCCGCAATTCGCATTGCCTGCATTGTTGCCCATTGAATGCTCAATTAAACCTTTTGGGACGATCGATC
>NW_018165040.1:1258723-1259321 GCF_001263595.1 Phalaenopsis equestris
ATTGAGGGCTGTGTTGCTTTGTTCAGCCTTTACCCGAGGAGTGGTTGGGAGATGGCTTTGCTGGCTTTGGTTCCTACTCCTACCCGTGAGACCCATTTAAATTTCTTGAGTTTAGTTTATCCCCTCTTGTTGAGTTTGAATCATTTGAATGATTATAGGGGAGGTGGCTTTGCTGGCTTTGGTTCCTACCCCTTACCCATGAGGTCTATTGCAGGTCTTTGGGTGTGATTTGGCTTTCCCGGCTAGGCTTGGATTGTCTTGAGAGATGTGGATGAATCAAGTTTTCCATCCAAAAAGAAAATCATATTTATTTCAGTTATCCCTTCATTTAGTCAGGGAAGCATAGTTGTCTTTGGTGGTCCTCTTGTTGGCTTTGGCCGTGACCCCTTTTGTGCTTTGGACGGCCTCTGGTCGTGGGCTTTTGCAGCTGTCCTTTGTTGCCTTAAACCGTGAGTCTTATTAGTTCTTTTGGGCCCTCTTTGTTGCCTCAACTATAAGTCTTACCTGTTGTCTTTTAAGTTGCCCTTGGTTATGGGCCTTGTGAGTTGTTTCTCCTCCTCTGCCGACCCTGGCCGTGAGTCCTGCTTGCTGTTCAGTT
>NW_018165040.1:1261859-1269859 GCF_001263595.1 Phalaenopsis equestris
ATATATATACGTAAATTAAAACGTCCTTCCGAAGCGGGCGATGAGATTTCAATTCCGGCTGCCGACAGCTTCTTACGTTCTACCCCCCCAAACAACCTTTCTTCCTTACTTTTTAGTGCCAAGAGCAACAAATCAACAGAAAAGAGATCAAACAAATACGAACAAAGCCACACCAATATTTACGTTGCTTGGCTTCAATCAAGCCTGCGTTCATAGGGGAGGATAGATGATCCAAGCTACTAGACACAGAAATGCTACAATTTTGGTATATAAAATAAGAGCAATCATCAGCCTTCCTTAATTTCTAAGTACCACTAATACTCAAAAAGAGATGAAAAATATAAGCCTTAGAATCTTACTAAAGAAATTATCTCATAAGAAAGACTTTTGATCTCGCATACACTGCTGAAGTCACCCATCCTTCATGAAGCTCTGGATTCAAGAGGTATGTGAGGAAAAAGGAGATCTTCTTAGATTGCAGCTACTAAAACCTTTATCAAACAACACATCATGTGGCCTCTTTTGCATGCCAACCAAGGAAACTAGAATCATGTGAAGGAGACCCATACAAAATCGAGGGAGAAAGTGCAAATTTTAAAAACTATAGAATGGCCAACCCAAATTTCAATATGAATCCTTGAATCTCGCTTTTATATATGCACAATATAATAAAAGGCATGTTCCTTTTTTACCATAGTCAATATATAAGTACACTCCCTTTTTGTAATATCATGCAGGGCCCCCTCAAATTCAGATTTTTATTTGTATGAGCTGGAAATTTGGTTTTTTGCCCCTCATGAAATATCATTTTGTCCTTTGTTGCCGTAGCTTCTCCCACTTTAGGTCTAGGAAGACAGTTTGCCATCCTCCCTCCTCTCAAAAAAGAGGCTGGTTCTGCCCTTGATATCACGGTATAATTGAATATTCTTTTCGATTCATCTTAGTATGAGTTCCTAAAGCCTTAAGGGCTCGATTTCGTGCAATCTCATTAAGTTAAGATTGTGCCATGTGAATAACTATAAGAGATCTTTGTTGCACAAATATTACATCGGAATTGTTGAAATTAAACCTAACATGCACTTGTTATTGAACTTTTATAGCTTTGTAATGGGCATCTTCTCTTGACTAATGCAAATTAAGGCATGAACCATTATTAGGATAGGCTATGCAACATAACTTGATTCATTTATTCATCTAAAAATTGTCCATCATTCTGTGCTTGACCCTTTTCTGAACAATTTTTACAATTTGAAAGGTAAATCTCCTTTGCTTCTCTAAAATGCAAAATGCAGATGCAGAATAGTTGAAGCATCCCCTTCTGTTCACTCTTCTGGCTCTTATGATAACCAAATAACATGCAACTTTGAGAATCTCAATATTCTTACCTCGTTTAAAATCTTAGATACACCATCATGGGTTGTGTAATACAAACAATAACAAGCCACTCAGTCTCATGCGTGCCATTATTTTTTTATGTAATTATGATTAGAATATAAGTATTTATCATGAAAAATATAGAAAGAATATGTCCAATGATTATTATGCACGTATCTTGTAACCGCATAAGTGACATTTTAATAATCTCTATCAACCATTTTTGCGTCTAGTGTTGTTGTTGGTTCACTTTTTTGTTGCTTTCTGTCATCAATATGCTAAAAAATAAATCTTGTTCTTACCTACATACTCTTTAAACATGGACCCTTCTTTCCTTGCTCTTTCCCAACGAACAATCCCTTTCCTTTTCTTGGTCAGCACACTTGAGTTTAAAAATCATATTTTTTGATAAAACAGGGCTCTTTATGTTTTCTGCTCTTATAATGTTTCCATTAGAAAATGTTGTCACGAAAGTGCTCGTAAAAAGGAGATAAAAAACTTAAAAGGTTATATTCTCATTTAAACAATCACATCAATATTTTTCAATACACGAATTGTTGAACTATATTCATTTATATGTGACTTGATTAACATATTTTCTTGCATGTAAAGAAATGCAGCGTTTTCTTCAAATAAAGTGTGTTTTGGGATTTTTAGTTCTGAATTATAACTCCAGACGGAGCCATAATCTATTGCTGTGAATTTCTCGATACCATTTTTCAAAACTTTATTTGCTAAATAGAGCTAGATTATTTTAACAAAAATTTCATTTGTCAACGTTTTCTAATCTTTAAAATCAGCCTTAGGTGCCTTCAAAAAACCTTTCTAGACAAAAGTACCACACGCGTACGCCGCACACGCAAGGTTTACAAAAAGAGACTCTTCATTTTGGTAATGTTAACAGTCAAATCAAATCAATAGTGATGGGCGGCATTGGAATAATTTGTCCCATTTTGTCTGAGTTTGCATTCCTTTTTTCTGAAGGCTAAATATCTTAGAATAGAGAATGTAGATATAAGAGATATTACTCTATTGAGAGTAGGTGGAGTGGAGAAAATCTTACATCATCTTGGTAGATTCTGATAGCTGCTAAACAAAAAATTTACAGGTAGTATTTTTGGTTAACGGATAGGAAATTTAGTTTGGTTACCCTTTATCTATTTATTTAGTGGGGCAGTTAGATACATGCCACCCAATTCCTATGCATTTACCTACATACCACCCAATTCGTATAATATTTTGGAGTTCTGATAATTGCTTTTCTTCATTCATTTTGGTTTTGTATTAGTTTATTGCTTCATACTTATGTTGCTAACAAGCTCATTGCTCCCTTTTTTTTCAGTCACTTATTGTTTTTGCCAGACCCATAAAGTTTGCAGTTATGTTCAGTTTTGGGAACCTACTAGCAATAGGAAGGTGGGTTTACAATTTGTTCTGCTTTGAGAACCAACTAGATATGGAGCAACTATGCTTCATATCACTCCATGCAAAAGTTATCTAGGGCCGTTTGAGATCACTTTTTTTTTTGTTTTTTTGTTTTTTTTAATTTTTATTTTGTTTGATTTATGTTTTGATATGAAATAAAATATGTTTAGTGTATCTGATTAAGATATATGACTTTTTAAAAACACTCAAAACAATATAAAGTTATTTTTCGAGAGTTTTAAAAACATGTTAATTTCTTTTTAGAAATAAAAAAATAAAAATATGTAAAAAACATTCTGAACTAACATATTTTTTAAAATAAAAGATAAAAAAACAAAAAATAAAATTGACCCCTCATTTTTATTTTAGTTTTTTTTGGTTTTATTTTAAAAATATGTTTGTTTAGAATATTTTTTGTTTAAAAATAGATTAACTTATTTTTAAAAATACTCAAAACATTAAAAAGTTATTTTGAGTATTTTTTAAAAATATTATATCGTACCAAATATATGTTGTTTTAAATCAAAACATAAACAAAATAAAATAAAAATAAAAATAAAATAAAAATCAAAATAAATCCCAAACGGCTAAACTCCCATTTTTCGGTTAAAAAGCTTCTTAACATTCGTTTTCCATCACTTTTGAAGTTGGATTTTTTTTTTCTAAGCTTTTCTTCTCTATACTTTTTACTGAACTATGAACTTGGAATGTTTGGCAGCACAGCCTTCCTTATAGGTCCAGTTCAACAAACGAGAATGATGCTTGATCCAGTCCGCATCTATGCAACTTCTGTTTACATTATCTCTGTTATTCTTGCGCTTGTTTGTGCGCTATGGGTATATTTTCAGACAAATAAATCCAAAAATCTGTTGAATTTCGTCATCATGAAAGCCTAATTTTCAGCTTAATGATAATATAACAATGTCCTTCTTTTACGTGTGCAGATACACAACAAGGTCTTAACGCTAATTGTAATGGTCATTGAGATTTGTGCTTTAATATGGTAAGCTTTTTTCTTTTTTCTCTTTATAATAATTTCTGTTTTGTTGAATTTTTTTCACAATATTCTCCCAAGTTCTAAATCCACTGTAGCATAACGGTCAGCAATTCAAATGCTTCTATAACCCATGTTCATAGAATTGATGGAAATAGTAGTTTCAGCTGAGCTTCATTTTATTTACTCCCACCCAACTCTTTAGCAATCCTAACGAAGCAGTTCTTTACTACATTTATACCAATTTTGCCGGTCATGTACATGTTAAAATCCCTCTAATATTTAAATCCATCAAGATTCATACATACGATTGTGATTTTTTAAGGGGCATTTACATACATAACACACAATTGTAATGTATTTACATATCTCATGCCTAAACTTTCATATTTACGCACATCATTCAAATCGTTAGTATCACATAAAAATAGTACTATTATCACTTTTTGAAAGTGGAATACACCTTTTCATGCATATGTTTAAAGCATCAAAGTGCTATGTATGTAAATATGAAAGTTTAGGTATGACTGTGTAAATATATAAGAAATTTCCTTTTTTTTTTGTCTTATATCAGAGAATGAAGCATTTTGAAGAAGAAAAATGGCGAATCTGGATTTTAATGAGTTGGTCACATGCTTAAGAAGACATCAAAACAAACTCTCCGCATTAGAGATGTGGGGTGTTTTCTTAGTAGGTAAAAAATTTAATTGCCAAGAGCAGAAACTAACATAAAATAGAAATGATAACTAATGAAAAAAAAAATATAGACTTTTATATAGGTTCTTCTAACAGATGATTATGTTCAGCTGCTACTACCATTTCATTATATTTTGATGTGGAGAACTACAATCTTTTTTCCTTTGATGCTAGTATACACGAGAAACCACATGTATTGGATACCCACACTCAAGTTTGTGTAATTTGTTTTTATCGTAGGACAAATTTTAAGCTCCTCGACTTTAACATAAGGCTGCATACATCCATACCACATTAACAGGACTCTCATTCACTACATTATTCATCCCTATTTATCATTAATAAATAGAAAATTTAATTAATTCTAAACCTCCGCCCTTTATAGATCTTTGTGCATTATTATTGCTAGTTCAGGAGATCTTTTTGCCCATATAATTATATAGATAACAAAATTGGGCTTCCATTGTTATTCCTCTTAAGCTTTAAAAATGGTATTAGAGCATTACGCCTGTCTAAAGATAGAAATATCAGCTCGGTATATGATTCCGGGTATATGAAAATTGACGAGAATGTCAGCTATTTAAGTGGGAGAGATATAAAATCCCTGAAGTAGAATGAAGCTGAACATTTAAGCATCGAGGCTCTATTGGTGTAATAGTTGAACAAACAAAGAGAAGATGTGGTAGAAAGAGGAAGAGAAAGAACTCGGAGACTAAGCTTGAAGAAAGCTAAGTAATCTATTGCGCTATATGAATCCCACTTATTACATTCAGACATCTGCCTTTATTTATGAACAAATAGCATGGCAAACTAGTAAATACATTGAAGGGTATATATGACATTTTACCCTTAACATAGTCTCTAATATAAATCTCTTTTAACAGAGAAATCCCTAGAAGCTTGGGGAAAATGTAGAGCAGCCAAGAGATACAAATCTAGCGCATAGCAACAGTGGAGGTAAGATCCATGGCTGATCTTCTGTCACACGGGGTATATGTCCTTTTAGTAATGATTGGAATGAAAGTTAATAGTCCTCGTGCGGAAGCACTTCTAGGATGGGTGACATTCTGGGAAATTATAATGGAATAAAATAGTGAGGGCATTAGATCAAAGTGGACAATATCTTAATTAGGGGTGTAAACGACAGTTCGGTTCGTTTATATTTCGAGCTTAAAAAGTGTATTCGTGTTCGGCTCGTTGCTTAACGAGGCGAACACAAGTTGTTCACGAACAAAGAGTCATTTTGACAACCCTAATCACATAGGTTAAGGAATGAGACAAGATTTGAATCATCATTTGAATCTAATTTAATAATTTTTATTCTATTTTCTTAATTAATAATTTTAATTGATTATAAATCATTGTAGCCTTTTAGCCAATTACTTTTTTAAAAAATACTATTCATAAAAATATATATATATATATATATATAAACAAAAAAAATGCAAATTTGGCCATAAAATAATTCATATATATAATTGTTTTGTAGTATTTCGAGCCAAAACGAGCCGAACATGAACGAACAAATATTTGTTCGTGTTGTTCGTGTTCGGCTCGGTAACTTACCAAACGAGCCGAACACGAGCTTCTTAACGAGCCTAACACGAGCTGTTCGCGAACAACGAGCTGTTCGCGAACAACGAGCCATTTTGACAGCCCTAATCTTAGTGGATGATAGTTCTGCCTGTTAACATCAAAATTATAATGGAACTTTTAAGATGTTCTTTTTAACATTTATCTTCTCTCAGCCATAATCAGTATAGTTATTACCAGTTGCAGAAAACCAAACTGGTAAGCCTGTCTTAAGCTTATTAATACCTCTGTCACTTCGGAGAGGTTCCTATGCACTTTTTCTTTTGGGACATTTACATTTATACACCTAGGTGCTATAAACTTATGCATAAAAAAGGTGCAAAAGGTCAGTAAAGTAATATTTTGATGTGATGTTAAAAATTTTATTGTATGGAATGTAAAGATTAAAATTTAGGTTTCAGACAAGTAAATATATGTAAATGCCAATTTTATTTTTCCTATTGATCTGAAAATTTTCCTTCTAATGTTATTTGAGGTACAGTTTAAGTTATATTCCTTTCGCTCGAAGAATGGTTTCTGAGCTGCTGATAAGTTGTTGTGACACCGATTTAAGCTGAGATTCAGTATGTCTTATGCTGATAAAGCCTTACAGAAGGGACTTCGAAGTACTAATCAATTTTTTTTTTTAATTTTTATTGAAGTATTATTATCAATCCGACCACACATCTGGATGATGGTACGAATGCGGTCATGCTCACGTGTATCGCATGATGGCCATCCGGACTGTCGTTGGGACATGCAGTTGTCACGACACATAATATTTGTCTTTTACTTTGTATGCAAGTGTTTTTCTGGAATCTTTTTAGAAACTCGGAGTTGTCAGCTTTTCTATATATATGTCATCATATTATTTATTCAAATAAATCTCTCTCACGGATCATTGTAAATGATTTGAATAGGATATGACTCAAATAGAAAGGAAATACGATAATAGACAGACAAACAATTACAAAGAAACAAGATGAATGCATATATATGAGTAATCCTTATGTAATCGGTCTAGAATATACGTCAGAACAAGATCCAATTGAAGTATCTCAAAACACAACATCCACGAAGAGAATCACTATACAACCATCTGTAATTAGGGAACCAAAAAGAGCATTTTTGTTTTGAGGTTACGAGTCTCCCAGAAGAACATATCTCTTTGATTAATTACATCTTGAGGAATATAAAAAAAAAACTCTCAATAAAAGGAGTTTCGTTTATATTATCATGAACCTGAAGAATAGGCCATCAAAGGATGATTATTCAACCAAGCGCATCTCATTGCCAGAGGAGCTTATACCGAACCAAATGGGAGATGGCGAGTCTCTCAAATCCACAGATGGGTGGCGGTCTGCCAATAAGCGAGCCCCGGAAGAATAACAAGATTGACTTGATAGGAACATCTCTATGCTTCAAAGCTCACTGAGCAATGAGGGCAGAGGGTGAATCACTATTTCTCAAATGGGCAACTTGCCTATCGTCAGCAGGGGTCGTCAAAATTAGGGCTGTAAACGAGCCGAGCTTGAGCGAGCTCAGGCTTGGCTCATGTTCGGCTCGTTCGAAATAGTTCGTGTTCGAAATCGGCTCGTGTTCGAAATCGGCTCGTGAACAGTGTGTTCGTGTTCGGCTCGATTTAAATATTCGTGTTCGTGTTCGGCTCGTGTTCGGCTCGAAATTGGCTCGTTAAACTAAAATTGAGAAAAATAGATATAAAGTGTGAGATTCGAACCTGGATCAAATATATACAAAAGAAGACACTAACCACATTGCCACATGAGGTGTTATGATTTAAATTTAGACATAAATATATATAATATATTATTATTTAAATAATATATGTAATATATTGTTATATAAAAAGTTATATAATTTTTTTTTCGAGCCGAACAACGAGCCGAACACGAGCGAACAAAGAGCTGTTCGTGTTCGG
>NW_018165040.1:1269957-1270396 GCF_001263595.1 Phalaenopsis equestris
TTACATTTCGAGCTTAAAAATTTGTTCGTGTTCGGCTCGTTAGACTTAACGAACGAGCCGAACACGAGCTGCTTAACGAGCCGAACACGAGCTGTTCACGAACAACGAGCCAAATTGACAGCCCTAGTCAAGATGACATCGACGAAGTTGTAAAGGATGATAGGGCTGAAAGGGGCTCAATAAAGCAAGGGTAGAATAATCTTAAAATGTATAGTTAGCCAGCTCAGGGTACCATAGACCCGTCATCTCAAGCTAACAAGTCAAGTCAGAATATTTTTTAAACGAGCCTCATTAACTAACAAGTCAAGTCAGAGCTAACTTAAGCTTGGTTTGTTAGCTTGTCGTTTTGACAACCCTAATCACATAGCCATAAGATGTTAAGGATTGTGACAAGATTTAAAACATCATTTGAATCTAATTTAATAAATTTTTTTTATTA
>NW_018165040.1:1270452-1298654 GCF_001263595.1 Phalaenopsis equestris
TATATATATATATATAAAACTGATTAGTAGTATTATAAGCCAAAACGAGCCGAACACGAACGAATAAATATTAGTTCGTGTTCGGCTCGTTAACTTAGCGAACAAGCCAAACACATGCTTCTTAACAAGCTGAACACGAGCTGTTCGCGAACAACGAGCCGTTTTGACAACGCTACATATAACTTAAAAATATCACTATTTTAACTTTAAAAAAGTTGTGCTTGAAGGTAAGGTGATATATTCCTAAAAATTGAAGTTTAGCTCTTGCATAGTTGCATATGTAACTACATAAGAATTAATTGGTATGTACGTAAATCTTCATATAAAAATAATATACGATTAAATAATTTAATTGAGCGTTGATTATGGGCTCCATGAACTCGTTTTATTTTTTATTATATTATTAATTGCTAAACATCCGTATGAGCCCATGGACTTTTTAGGCTTTCAAAAAAAAAAAAAATCTCATTTTAGGTAAATGGGAATGCTACGTGTTTGCTTTTCAAAAACAATAATTTTGGGCCCAATAATTTCAGAACGCCGACTATATATTAATATTTACATAAATACTACCCAATTCATATTTATTTACAAATCCAACATCTAAACTTCAATTTTTACATTAATGCCTCCAAAATATTTCAAATCACATCAAGTATCACCATTTTCATGCATGGGTAAATGGTAGGTATGTAAAAATTAAAATTTAGCTGTTAAATATGTAAATACATAGAAATTGAATGGTATATATGTAAATCTTCCATATTTACATTAATTGTTTATTTATCCGTCTATCCTTGCGCCTCTAGGCGCTTCCATCGTTATAAAAGCAAAGCCCATCTCATATCATCTCCTCATAACTAATTACAGTAATTAGCACTGATCTCCTTCTTGATCTCTTCTCCATGGGGAATTCATGCGCTTGTATCTCTTCTCAGAAAGCCAAGAGAAGCAAAAACCTCTCTTTTGATGGCAGCGAAGAATGGCAATATTTAGATTCAGAGCAGCTTTCAGTGCTGAACTCTCTGAACAACCTGAAGAAGAAGAAGAAGAAAAAGAAGAAGGATGAGTTGAAGAGAGAAGATGGTAAAGCTAAAAGCAGAAAACTAAGCTTGTTGCCTGAGGGTGATGAAGGAGGAGTGGGCAGAATCAGCATGGTTCTTACAAAGGAAGAAGCAGCTCTGCTTTTATCAATTCTCCGCGAAAATGATAGTATTGGAGGAGTTTCTTTTGGGTTTTGTGGAGGTTTGGGAAGCCATGAGTGGAAACCTTCTTTGCAGAGTATAGAAGAGGAAGATGAGTTCTGTTAGAGATCTTTGAAATTGATTGTATAGTTCTTTTTTTGTTTTTTTTTTTAGGAATATCTCATTTTTATTAATCTAGAGAGGCAGAATGATCCATATTGTTTAAATGAAGTTTAAGAATGGTGAGTTTTGGAATAAAATCATAAAAATATTGTTTAAAATTTATGGAATGGGTGTTTTGGTTGATTGGATCTGTTTATTTTTGGTAGAACAATTGCATGGCTTGAAAAGTTTTATGAGGTTTCAGATTAATAATGTTCTTTGATTTGTCCATCTGCATTAATTAAGCAATAATTTTTATTTATTTATTTTTCAGATTTGCTAATGAAGGTATATGAATATCAAGTAAATTTAGCTTAGGGGTGAAAGAGTAAAGTTGATCTTTAGCCATTACTGAGAAGTTTGAGCTCAACTCATGAGCTCAAGGCCTTAGGAGAAGCGAGCATCAAGTGGAAGTTATGGGGGCAGCTAGAAAGTTGAGTTTAACAGGAGTTTACAGGAGGAGGAGTTGATAAATCAAATGATATTTGAGGAAGAATAGAAAGTCATGAGTGGATGAAGGATAAATGATGATGATGATGAAGAAGAAGAAGAAGAAGAAGAAGAAGAAGACACCATATGATGTATTAATCTGTAAGGAAGAGAGAATTGTGATGGATCCAACAACATAAGAAGAGAAAGTTGTGACATTTAATTCTGCTATTCTAAATCGAGCAGGTTCAACAAATTGCTCATTACTTGACATAAAATGTTGTAGAAACAATGAGTTTTTGATATTGTCAAACTCTAATCTAGTGTCCCCTGTATGCATAGGTTTGGGAACACTGCAATGCCAGTGTGGTAGCACTGGGAAACTGCTTTTACAGTTTTACCCTCAGAGAAAAAATTGTGCTGAAATCTGATAAGATTTCAAATTATCTTCTGCAAGCAGCGGAGTATGAATTTTCTAGAGTTTCGATGTGTGGAGAGCTTGAGTGTGTAATTTGTACGTTTCTCATCATTTTTGTTTCATGGTGGATTTCTTGGTGTGTGTGGCTCTATGAATTTTTCTCATTCTAGTGTTTTTATCATTTTAAATTGGGAATTTTCTGTGTTTTCATTTTAAATTGGAGTTCTGAAAGACTTTGTATGTAGTTGTCCCGTTGTTGCCTTCCCCGGAAACAATTGAGGCAAAAGAAGAGAGTTTTGGAGGTCTCTGTATATCATAAAGAAGGAAAAAATATTAGTTGTGTTGTCATGTTGTACACGATTGTATTCATGCGTGCAACCATGAATATAACCATGTATAACATGATCATACTGAAGTTTGCATGCATGTGAACTCCACACCTAATATGTATTCAGGAGGTTTAAAGTTTTTAGTACACCTCAATCTTGTTGTTGTCTTCCAATTATATCAAATACAACAAACTTAATGGAGTGGTAGAAATGATAGAGAGAGGAGATTAGGGGGTATATATGTAATATACATATTTTTTACGTGCTAGATATGAAATATCATAAGAATTGATTGGTATGCATGTAAATCCCCCTTGAAACTTTTGTTATTGCCTCGAAGAAAAAATACCCCACCGGCAGCATAAATTGAGCATAATAAAAACATCCCATCGCTTTCTAGTCTCGCTAGAAGGTCAAATAGGAAGACTCAAAACTCACCAAACGAAGAAAACTTCGTTGTTTAACAATTTGTCAGATTTTCTGACAGGAATCCAAGTCCTTCTTTAAATACTCTTAAACTATATAAATACGTACGAAAATTGCAATATTATCGGTCCACTTATAATAGTTATACATGTTAAAAAAAATGATTACAAAAATTATTACTACCTTTGAAAAAAATCTTATCATCATATTTTATGCATTAAGTAGTAATTTTTTAATTTGTTCCCCTAATTTTCTCAATGAAAATACATGAAGGCCTCGTTGAAAGAACCTGTTATGGTATGACTTATATACCATATAGGGACAGACGCTGGAACGAAGCGGAGCAGAGCGGAGCGAAGCGGAAGAATCTGTCCAAATCGGGAAGTTAACAAATCGGGAAGTTACGTTATGTGGGTTGGGGGTGCTGGGTCAACGCCCGCTATATGATACATGAGTAACTTGATAATTACATATTGTACTGTAGGGTTTACTCTAGGATTATAAATAGACATGTTTGTAATTCTAGTTCTTTGAGAGAGCTGAATATTGTATTATGTATTCTTTTTTGAATATTGAAAAGGAAGTCGCCGCTCTGTATTATGTATTCTTTTTTGAATAGCTCCCGAGGATGTAGGCATCTTTGCCGAACCTCGTTAAATCTCTGTGTGTTCTTCTGGATTTGTGTCGATTCTTATTTTTCTTCGCCCTATTTTCTCAACAGAACCATGCTCCTTTAAAGAAATAGTCGTGATGCTGCAGTAAAAGAAACTGATGTTTAAAAAATTGCGGTGATTATTAGAAATTTATTTTAATTTTAAAATGTCGGATCATAGTTTTCTGACAGTCACTGCACTTGAATATGTCAGGTTGAAAAAAAACAGCTTGCTATCTTAAAAATTTATAACAAGCGAAATGAAAGCAGTTACCAAAATAGAGTTGTAATGACGGCCTGAAAAACAAAACAACCAAAAAATTGTCTCAAACTGACCCTAAAACTATAGAAAATTTGTGTATACCTTTAATTGTCATCCATGAAAATACCCAACATCTATGATAGCTATATATATCATATAAAAATTTATATGTAAATTTTCATAGAATTATACATATACTAAAAAATTTATGCAATGTGAACTTAGGTCTCTATCTCTGAAATTCTAATAAAGAAATTTGACAAACATAAAATGGTTAATAATTTCATCAAGGCTAAATCATGCATGCACATGGCTATCATTTTCCAGTCTAGTTAATAAGTCAAATTGAAAAGACTCAAACACACCATACAAAGAAAAACTAGCATTTTAGCTATAGATTAACATATGAGCTGTTTTAATTAAGACTTTAAAAAATTTCATTGAGAGAAAAACAATTAAATAATTTCAACTTAATTTGTCTCTTTATGAGAAAAAATTGGTTCAATGGACTTTCTGATTAGCACAAACATAAAAAATATATTAATAGTTAATTAAACATTTAGGGAAAATCTTAACGGATCAATTATGCTGAAAAGTGGGTGTTGAATAACTAAAATGTTTTCTAAGCCTAATTTAGTTGGAAAAATGTTTTGTCAATTAGATAAATATTTAATCAAAATTAGGGAGCATAAAAGAAAAAAATAAAACACAGAGATAAAAGAAATTTGTATTTAGATTCAGGTTTCAGCTCATATCCTAACTGTTTATAGTTTTGGGCTCTAAGATTTATGATAATAAAACCTTAATAACGATGTGCTTTTCTTAATGGAAATTTTAAAAAAACTAAAATTTAAGATTAGATTGATAGCTACTAATGATAACTTATCTTAAGAAATAAAGTGCCAAAATATTTTCAGACTATTTAAGTGGAACTGTTTTAATGTTAGAGTTTATAGAAATGTCAAAAAAAGTCTCTGACTATTTTAAAAATTAGGTCTAATAGTATTCCGTGCGAATTTTTTCAGCCCCAAATTTAAAGAGTCTGAGGATTTTCTTAGCAATTCTATAAACTTTGAGACTAAAATGATTCCATATAAGTACTTCAGGACTATTTTGGCATCCCGTAAAAATATGTTCTAAGAAGGTTTATCGTACATAAAAGTTAATTTTTCGTATTCAAGGAAGATAATAAGTCTAAACATTAAGAAAATGAGCACATCAACAGACATAAAAATATTTTTTAAATAAGATTTCTTAAGGAAAATTCATAATAATAATAATAAATAAATAAATTTAATGCATTCTAGCACTCAACAAAAAGAAAGAACATTAGATCCAATTAAACGGACCTCTGAATAACAACATGGATCGCATCACATCATGCATTCAGCAACATGATGCGATTTAAGTTTCTATTTGAACATAGTACTTTTTTTTTCAAAATAGAAATTCACCAATTTGGAATAAAGACAACTTTATAGAATTGATGAACACAAAAACTCAACAAGCCACAACTTTTCTTCTTCTCAATACTCTTTCAACACCAAACAACCAATATACATATCAACAACCTCTACAAGTCAAAGATGCAGAAACCCTAAAGAAAAAAGAGATAGGGAGAAGGAAGAAGATGAAACAAAATGAAGAGAAATTTAAATCATGGCGCCGCAGAATTATCGAATCAAACTTCGGAAGCTTCCATGATGCTATTGAGCGACGGCCGCCACCTCTTCTCCTCCCTTCTCTCCCTCTCACCCAATTCCTGAAACAAATCCTTCAGTTTCCTCTCACCACGCCTCTCTCCCAGCTGCTTCATCAACCACTCCAGCTCAACCTTTGTCATTACTGCTCTGAACTTCTTAACCACTTTCTCATCTGTTCTATCTTCCTTCTGATCCTCTACACAACACAACCAACTAAATCTCTTAATGCAGTTGCCCATCTTCTTTGATTCGCACAGAAAGGAATAGAACAGTAGAAGAGAAGGAGAGTAGATGATGACTTCTGCTTGTTTGGTGACCTAAGAAGATGGAGAAAAAGGATTTTGGTGGGTAGAAAATATAACAAAGAGACAAGTGTAGGGCTCCATGAAGAATTTAATTGAGTAAATTGGTGGAGTGGGCTTAGCCAACCAGTAGTGCTGAGTTTGTTTTTGTAATATGATTTTTGTTTTCTTGGTTGCTACATGTGTTGGTTGTTTAGCTTTAATTTCCAACCAGATTAAATTATGTGACATCTTTTGAATAAGAGTATATATTGACCATCATAAGGTTTTACTTATTTTTGAATTTTGAATAAGAGTTTATGAATTATTATATATTTAACAAACTAGAGGCTGCTAGCAAGGCAAATAGAATTTTGAAAAGATGATGGGCACATCTAAAAATATCATAAAGACGCATTCTTTATGTGATTAGGGCTGTCAAAACGGCTCGTTAAGAAGCTCGTGTTCGGCTCGTTCACTAAATTACGAGCCAAACACGAACAACACAAACTAATATTTGTTCGTTCGTGTTCGGCTCGAAATACTATTAATCAATTATATATATATATATATATCTTTGAGGAGTAGTACTTTTAAAAAATTTAATTGACTGCAAGGCTACAAAGATTTATAATCAATTAAAACTATTAATGAAGAAAATAGAATAAAAATTATTAATTTAGATTCAACTTCTTCCTCTTAACCTGTTAGATTAATAAAAATTATAAAATTAGATTCAAATGAAATTTTAAATTTTGCCTCAATCCTTAACTTTTTATGGCTAAGTGATTAGAGTTGTTAAAACGAGCTGATCACGAACACACTGTTTGAGCTCGAAATATAAACGAGTATCGTGCTCGGCTCGTTTACACCCCTATATGTGATGTTGAGAATAGTCGTGGTTTTAATTTAAAGATACCAATTAATATGCCAATAATTAAAAATAAAACAAACATTTACCTACTAACATTTCTCTCACCTAAAAATAATCCACACCTTTGTTATGATTTTCTCCCATGCACGTAACGTGCACCCATGCAGCTAACGTGCTCCCATAGTCCCCCCCTATCTTCATCATTCCATACACATATATATAAATAGATATAGTATAACCACTATGTAAGTTATATTTTCGGAGGTTGAGTAATATTCGAATTATTTCAATGGCTCGTTTCCTGATCTTCTTTCTACTATTCTCAGTTGCTCGGCCTAGTGTTAAGGCCCAGGAGATGCTATCATGTAGCGAAGTTGGCCTTATGGTAAGCCCGTGCTTGGCGTATCTAGCCGGCCTGGCTCGGGAACCTTATGGCCCGTGCTGTGGTGCTGTGGTTGCTTTGTCCCGCACCGTTCTTACCGGGCCGGATCAAGCAACAGTATGCAGGTGTCTTAAGGGCATTGCCTCTCGCTTACCGGTTGTAAATGTCGCACGTGCCGCTGCCCTCCCACGTGCCTGTGGAGTCACTGGCAACGTCACCATCTCCCCCTCCGTCGACTGCAGCCGGTAAGGGTGAAAAGGCTGAATTTGAGGAGAAAATTGGGTATATTTTGAAGTATATTCAGGGTGCATATTATGTGTACACCCGCGTAAACATCCCAATCCATACATACTGTCATCCGTATCTAGGGATGTTAATGATTCAATTTCTAGCCGGCTTGAAATTAGTTCGAATAAATTTATTGCGGCTCGAAATTGACTTGTGGCTCATTATATTCAATTTCGAGCCGACTTGGCTCAAAATTGAATCAAGTGCGATCCGACTCGAATTCAGAATGAGCCGGCTCAACCTGAGTAATGAGCCGGCTCAACCTGAGTTATTTGGACCCGTTTCAACTAGGAATTAACTCGGTTTGGCTCAAAATAGAAACTAACATCCTAAAATTGAGTTAGTTGGATCTGTTCCAGCTCTAAACTGGCTCGTGAGTTTTATATTCAATTTTACCTAGCATTATATATTATTTTTATAAATAAAAAATACTACAAGACTATTTCAAGCCTATTCATGTATGACTTAAAATCGGCTCAACAAGCCAGTTCGAAGCGATTGGGCTGGGTCGGTTGGTTGACATCAACGGTATAAGACTCCTTAGGTCTGAAGTTCGAATCCCCTCTGACACAATTGGCCTCAAGAAGATGACACTCAAATTGTTAGACACATTTGGGGTGGCTAGAGTCCAGTATAATAGCTCTGGCCATTCCTTTATTTATATATATATATATATATATATATTATAGTTTTAAGGATATGTGCCTTGTACTTTAAGATTCGCGCACATTTTCGTTAATATCTAATCTCTAAAATTATTCTCTTATTGCGCAGTCTTTTGGCACCTTGAATATGAATGAATTGAGGATGGAGAAGAAGATTGTTGAAGAATATTTGATTAGGAACTTCTCTAATAAGAGTATTTAGGTCAACTTTGTTTTTCGGGATATGTAATGAGCTCAATAATGAACTTTTAAGTGTGTTTGCTTCTAATATTTCTAGTAATTTAACTCTGTCAAAGTTGTGTTTGTTATGGTGAATGAAATAAATGTTATGTTTTCACTAACCACAAGAGAATGTTGAGAAAAAGCATACATGAGAAATAGTTCTCAATACAAGGTGTTACCACAAGATAATATTAGTTATTACGTCAACGTCGAAAAACATATTAACAAGATATATCGAAGATTTATTATGATTTTTATATAATCAATTTTTTTTTTTGGTAGCGTATAAATCAATCTCTCTTTAAATAGGAGAATTATTGTAATGAAAGGGTTGTTGAGGAGCTAGTTTTGGGCCAGCTAGGGCCAAGCTAGTAACCAATCACGTGGCCTATTATGTTTGATCTCAAGCGAGCTCAGCTCGAAATCCATTTGAGCACGATATGACTCGAAATCGAAATGAATTGGCTTAAATTCTGATTTATTTGGATCTGTTCCAACTCTAAATCGGCTCTAAATCAAAACAAGATTGCCCAAATTGAGTTACTTGGATCTCTTTCAACTCGAAATCGGCTTATAGCTCGTCATATTTGATATTATTTAGCATTATATATAAATTTTATAAATAAAAAATAATTCATGCCGATCGCGAGTCAGTTTGAACCGATTCGTGCATGAATTAAAATTGGCTAAAAAATGGACAAATTTGAAATGATATAAAATCCGCAAATGAAGTGCTCGAATAAAATAGAGGAAGCATGCCTACATCCTTCATCACGATGGCAATACTCCACCAACCATTTGAAAGCAACATATTCAATACTTCCGAAATATATTTGGCCAAACACATAATTTTAATATGGTGGAAGTTATTGCTTGATTAGTGAGTTTTTGCTTTCTATAAAGTAATATTAATCTAATACACTTTCAAATAATACAATAAAATTTTAATTAGTTCTATTAATATTTTATTGATGGAATATGTGCATGATGAAGTGGTAGGAATCAAACAAGACTTAAGTTACTATATTGTTCAGTGCTCAGAGTATAAATGATGGAGCAAGTTGCACTTAGAGATAAACTCATAGCTTTTAGGAGCTACATCTTCGAGAAATATTTTAGCAAAGCACGAAAAGTGGCATCGTGGCGTGACCGAGTTCAAACATCGAAACTATTATAGTAGACTGAAGTTCTTCAGGGCAAACGAGTGTCACGTGCCACATAATAGTGCGTTTGAATGGTGATCTTTCTATTGCAATATAATAAAACATAACAAAATACTAAGGGGCAGTTTGAGATCACTTTTATTTTTTGTTTTTTACTTTGTTTTGTTTATATCTTGATTTGAATTAAAACAAAATGATCGAACTTGTTAGTTTCACAAAAAAATTATACCAATTAAACAATTTGTGCGGTTTGACATCAAATTGTTTTCTTTTTTACTTTTTGCTTTTGTTGTAACATGATTTACAAAGCTTATATCATCTTTCCTATGATTTATTAAATATTTATTGAACGTGAAGACATGAAAATTGTTAAGCGAGTGTTATCACGCCATGACATCATGGAAAATTAGGTCCTCTAAACAATTTTCATGTCCTTCACGTTCAATAAGCCTTTAATAAATTATAGCAAAGATGGATAAACCCATATTCAACTCTCTACTAAAAATGTATTTTAGTTTTGACATCAAATTGCATTAGTTTTTTCATCTACATTCTTCTTTATCTTCTTCTACACTCATCTTCAAATTTTTGAAGGGACTTAATTATAACTTAATGATGATATAGATTTTTATGTGTAATGTAGATGAAAGCATCAAACCACTTATATAATATTTCTATCACACACACACACACACACTTTTTCCTCTTTAGTCAACCCAGGTAACCTTTGCCGACCCAACGTAGTGGGATTAAGGCTTTGTTGTTGCCGTTGTGTTGTAGTCAATCCAAGTAACCTAGTTTGTCTTCCTTTGAGGAGTCTCAAGGAAGGCCCAAGCTTGAACCTGACTCAAGCTCATATTAACTATAATAGGCACATTGAAATAGAACCATCATTTCCACATCAAAACATTTTAAGATTGAAATGAAGAGGAGAAAACTTGTGGCTACAAGGGTGTGCAACCACAATATCTATGCAATAAGTACTACTAACTTTAAGTTAATCAATAATTCTTTAACACTACAAAACACTTTTAGCATACATTACAAATATTAGCCAAGACTGGGAAAAATCATAGAGCCACATCAAATAAAACTTATGACTACAAAGCACTACTAGCATACATAAAGGGCTTAGAATGCTTCACAATCAAAATCACATCACGAAAAATATGAACACTAGTTCGAGAAATCCAGGTAAAAAATAATAATAAACAGAAACATAACAAAGTAATCTAAGAAAAACACAATAGTATTTTAAGTGCAAAAGTCCATGACTGGGAAAAACCATAGAGCCACATCAAATAAAAAATTCCCTATGAATGGGAAAAGATACACACTCAAATCTTCTCCCTATAATCAATGCAACTTACAGAAATTCGCTCCAAAACTTCCACTCGATCTGGCAAGAGAAAGATTTCCCTCTGAAATCACCATCCCAACAATTCACCTTTGCAAATAAGTCTGTCAAGAAACAACACACGCTAGTGAGAGAGAAAATGCAGCTCCAAATCCCCACAACATATGTACGCCGAAAAAAGGCATAATTATTTTGATCACTCAGTCATCTACTACTAAAACAAGCGAGACACCAGTGTATCTACTTTCGATTGCGGCATAGTTACACTACCATGTGTAGTTACACCAATTTTAGTTCAGGTACGACACTGTAATAGTCTTCATACTTAACAATTTATCACTTGGAGAATGATTTTATCCAACACTTTCCTCTAGATCTATACCTCCAGAAGTACCATTTTTATAGTCATGTATCGTACTGTGACTTACCCACCTATCTCAACCTTTCTGGACTCCAATTGAAGCAAAACATAACTCTAATTTCTTGATAGTCACTGCCTTAGTCAAAATGTCCGCAGGATTTTGGACTGTATTCATCTGTTCCAAAGTAGCTACCCATCTTCTAAGAGAGAACAAATAAGGTGATACCTCGGCTAGATATACTTTGTCCATGCAAAAAAAAACAGCATTCTTAATAAGAAGAATAATTGTCATATCATCATTATGAAGCTTTTCAATCCCCTCTTTCTTGCTCAGTTCTGTCATAAATACTTCTATTCAAATCATCTCATTACTAGCTTCAGTGATAACAATGTATTTAGTCTCTGCAGTTGCAACCATCTTATGGAGCTTGGAAACCCAATTCAACATTGTGTTTCTCAAAGTAAGGATATACCCTGCTGTACAATTTCTACCATCCAAATCTCCTGCCCGACTTGAATCATTAAATCTTCGTCGACTGATCCTTATACTTTTATAACAAAGTGCCCTATTGACTGTTCTCATAAATATTTGAGAATTCACTTCACGGCCTCCCAATGATGCCTGCCAGGATTTCCCATGAACTAGCTAATACTCTCACTGCATATGCAATATCTATTCTCTTACAAATCATAGCATATGTTGGCATCATCTTTCGATGTCAGGAGCATAGGGTGCCAACTTGAATGATCTGGGAATATGTTTCATGAACATCCAACCTCTCAAAACCCAAGACATCTGATTTTGATCCTTCAGCACGTGGTCAAGATAGCTTTGTTAGGATCTTGTTTTCACTAAGGCGAAGGCCGATCAACATTATGTCCATCAGATGGCTTCGATCGGACTGATGGACTTCGCTCGACACGATACATGCAAACTGGGTCATTATTTGGCTTGCTCGTCAGCAAAACGTCATTCAGATGAGCCCAGATCACAAATCGGATATCACAGATGAGTCCAAGACATCATTTTCGCTTTGGTTAGGCTTTCATGGGTTTGAATGTGGCTCAGTACCCTACAAACAATGGAGCCACGTCAGCTGGGCTTGACGTGACCACGTCTAAATTGGGCATGGCCATACTTGTCTTATAGAGTGACCACACTAGGTCGTCCCCTACTTGTTCGATCTGGGCCTCACCGTGTGACCACGTCTGAGGTCAGCATAGCCACGCCAGTCAGACAGTGGGTGACGTAATTACGCCACCCTTTGGGAGTGGTCACACCACTAGCCCGTTCGCGATGCCTATAGAGCGACGTGACTGCGTCGTAACCATGGCGTAGCCACACCACTAGAACACATTTCACGAGGTAGTCTTTTTTTTTTCTACCAAGATGTCATCTGATCGTCTAAAGCCATTTTTGGCACCTATGCTCATATGGGATGTTCCCATATGGGGTAAGGGGTCGTTTCTTCCCCATTAACCATGGGATAAACTCTTTTGTTTGGGATAACTAAGGTGCCAACCATTTGGGGAAGGGTAGGTCATTTGAAGATTTTCTTGGAGAGGAGGAGAGCTTGGAGAAGCTGGTGTGCTGCTGGATTAGAAGAGGTATTGAAGAAGATTTTGAGGATTTGAGAAGTTTTTCTTCCATTCTTCTCCTTCTTCTTCTTCTTCTTCTACTTCTTCTTATTCTCAATCATTTTCTCTACTTCTCCTGCAGCTTCCTCTACAGTCGTCATTTTCGCAGGGAAAACAGAGAGATTCATTTCTTATCCTCCACCACTAACCTTCCTTGAAGCTTTACAGGCCTTGAAATGTCATTGTTTCTGCAGTTACAACATTCTTCTGTGTCATTACCTCTGCTTGACCAAGACTTTCTTCTTCTAGACTTGAATCTGCCACTGCATATATTCCTGCTTATATTCATTCCTTTATTTTTAGCATTCAATGCAGAACCGGAGGGTTCACCATTCGTTGCTTTTCTGTGAACTTCTTAATTTAGTTTCAATCCCATGATGTCATCAAAGTTCAACTTCATATTCCTAAAAGAGTTATCACTGTGACCAAACCATCCTTTCTATTCGAAAATGACGATAGAATTAAGAGTGCTTTGATCTCTTCATTAAATTTAATTTTCATATAACTCAGCTTGCTAGTTATGATGTTGAAAATGTTCAAGTGTTCAGCCACTGAATTGTATTTTTTCTTCTTTAAATTGATTAATATATTCATCAGAAAAATCTTATTTGAATCAGAAGATTTTTCATACATCTTTGTCAATGTCGCCAAGAAATCTACTATGATTTTTTCATTCACTATATTGAATGCAACATATAAGGAAAGTGACAAACGAACCAAACTTAGGTTCATTTGATACAACACTTCCTATTCTTTCATAGTCATCGATTCAAACTTGATGATTTTTTTTGTCATAGCAAATATAATTTTCTCTCATACAACAAATCCTCCAATTGCGTCCCTCATAACGTGAATTTCGGTCCATTGAACTTTTCCACTTTATATCTTGTTTCTTCGATCATTGCTCGAGTCAAACTTCTCGCTCTAATAACACCTTTTGGGATGGAATGTGCACTGAGAGATTTGAGTGGTTCTTAATCAAAACCACAACGAAAAATAAGAACTCTGATTTGAGAAACATGAAAAAAAAAAATAGAAACACAACAAAGTAATTTAAGAAAAACATACCAGAATTTACATGTAAAAACTCGAGAATGGAAAAAAAAAACATGGAGCCACGCCACATAAAAAATTCATGAATAAGAGAAATGCACAGAAATACAAACTCAAATCTTCCCTTTATAATCATTGATGCTTGCATAACTTCATTCCAAACACTCTGCTCAATCAAATAAGAGAATGCCCTCACTCCGAAATCACCCACTCGACAATTCACCTCTAGATAAAAGCCTAGAAGCCTTTCAGGAAACACAGCATAGGAGTGAGAGAGAAAATGTTGCTCTGAATCAAGAGCTTGAGAACCGAACAAGAGAAACTGTCCCAACAGCTTACGTACGCCGAATAGAGACATAATTATTTTGATCGCTTGGCCATCCAATTATGGAACGAGCGAGACATCAAGGTTGCTACGGTCGGTAACGGCGTTATTATGCCACCCAGCATAGCTACACCAATTTTGGGGGAAGTACGCCACATCAGTAGCCTTCTTACTCAACTGGAGCACATAATTCTTATGTATTTACATATCTCACTAAACTTTCATATTTACATATATAGCAATTACAACCTATGCAAAAAAAAATGTGTTTTTCACTTCTAAAAGTTCCAAAAATGCTATTTTCTATAATGATATTAATGCTTTGAGCGCTACTTGTATAGATACAAAAATTTAGGTATGAGTATTTAAATACATAAGAATTGTGTGTTATGTATGTGACCCAAAAATAATAATAACAACAACAACAATGCAGCTTGCATAAAATAGCTTTACAGATAAATATCTAAGTTTCAATGACGTAAATTACACTAAATATATCCTAAGCACTTTGTATCTAAGCCATATTTAAGCCCCGGTTGACCTTGAATGTGATCATCATGGGCATTTAATTCATCTTTTTAACCACTACGTCATCACCATCCCAAGAAATTGGACAAATTCAATTTGGACAATAATATCTCCATTAAAATATCTCCATAAATAATATATTATTTACACACACAACATACACCAGAAGCATCCACAGAACAAAAAACAAACAAAAAACAAACAAAACAAAAAAACCAAAAACAAAAAACAAAAAGCAAATGAACAGATTAACAGAAAGATTAAGAGCTAACTGTTCCGCATAGTTAAGACATATACACAACTGCTTAAGCAAGAGACCTCGCTTAGCAAATTACAATTCATCATCTTCAAAATTTATCCTGCTACCTTATTTCAGAAAGAGGTACATTCCTCTCTGCAATGGTTACTTAGAAATACATTATATATTGCCTAACAGCATCAAAATCAAAACCGCAAGACTTTAGAAACCAAGCATATAGCCTCATCTCCCTTTCTCTGGATGCTACTCAGCGATTCAAACTCGAGCTTGATACGACTCGATGGGCTCGGTTCGACTCTGCGCGGCCAGACGCTCTGATATATCAGCAAGGGACTTAAGGTTGCATTTGATCAGTGCCTTAATGAAGAAGCATGTCTCATCCTCCGTGTTGCCTTCGGGTACATCGACGATAAATGACTCGATCACGAGAGTGCCCGGCCTTCCCTCGATGTTCTCGGGGTGAACAGTTATCACAGACGAATAATTCTGCGGTCAAAGATGCCAAATATAAAGTAAGAAACAAACAATCATGGATTTCTAGTGCTGTATTTTGTTGGAAGAATATGATTCTCAGAGTAATATTACAGCTTAGATTCTGCACCAACTAAAAAGTTTTAAAAAAACAGTATTTTTACATAGTTGCCAGTAAGAAAGCTCCCTCAAGGGTTCTATTGGTTGCTTTCAGTTGGTTAAAAAACTGATTTTTTTCGATTCTGTTGTCTGGTTAGATGTGAGTAGAGATTGATATGGACTTTCAATTCTGCAAATATCTTCACACTCTAAATGAAAAAAAGAAAAATCACCAAAATTTCGATTTTGAACATCTTAACATTTAAACGAGCCTCAAGCAAAAATTCAGAGAAGAGAGAAGCTTACTAAGTTCAATAATTCAGAATTGGAAGATTTACATACATACCTCTCAACAAAACTAACAACTAAACTTCAATTTTTACATGTATGCCCACTTTGAAAAGGTTTATTTCACTTTTTATAAATTAAAATAGTGATATTTTTGATGTGATACGAAAGATTTGAGGGTATAAATATAAAAAATAAAGTTTAAATGTTAGGCATGTAAATACACCGGAATTGGATTATCTACATGTAAATACCCCAATCAAGCAGATTTCTCCAACATCATTTGAAGCAAAAAATTGTAATTGCATATATACATCACAAAGGACTAAACTGTAATAGATAATTATTCAATTATCTCTATTTGTTACCAACAAATAAAAAAAAAAACAACTTTAAATAAATGAAATTTAGCTTCCTAGTCCAAAGCACAGAAAATTATGACAAATCAAGATAAATCATCATAGAAATGGAAACATAGAACTTCAAAAACGCTGATTGCATAACAGGGAGGAAGAAGACGAAGTGCAATGAAAAGCTAAATTTAGTATTAGACCTTAAGACGATGATCTCCTCCAACAATTTTAATACTCAAAACATGCTCATCATCGTCTAGTAGCTCCAGCCTCTCTGTACTGGTGGTCGCCGGAAGTCCAGACTTCACATTAACTTGTCTGACGCTTCCAATCTCCATCTCTCCCTGAACCACACATCTGCTCACAAAGGGCTTGTACTTCTGAGGCTGATCAAATCTCCTAACCAAAGACCAGACCTACAAAATCCCAACTCTGTTAGTTACCAAAATCAAACCTTTTTCTAAACTGATCAATCATTTTCAATAAAAAGAATATCTTTTGAAATCTGGGAAGAAAGAAAAAGAGATCTCACGAGGTGAATGGGAGCTTTGATGTGTTTGATGAGAGCGGAGCTACACTGGTTCTCTCGGGGCTCGTGCCGGTGGAATCTACGTACGAACTCCATCTCCATCGCCCTGCATCCGCTAAGGCTCATATCGTCAGCCCAACACCCACCGCCGCCGCCGATCGCGGCTGTCTCTTCGATCCTTGCTCTTGCTCTGCTCTCCCCTAACATTGATCGATCCGCTACTGATCAATCAGTTGTAAAAGAGCCAAATTTATGCTTCTCGTGCTCTCTTCTACTCTGGGCCGTTCCTTTCCCAATCCGCCATTAAAAAGAATATAGAAACAAAAAGGATAAACCTCAGCACGTCGTACCCAGATCACTCGTCTTGACCAACTCTGTCCGCACGATAGTTTTTTTTATGCGGATTATTGGACCACCAGCCGACCATTAATGAAAAAAAAAAAAAAAAAAAAAAGAAAGGGTCCGATTTAAAAATTTAAAAAAAAGTTCGATTTAAAAATTTAAAATAAATATGCCTAAGTTTTAATTAGTTTTAATATTTATATATTTGGTATTTAAAATTGTCATTTGTATGAACATTTGAATTTTATTTTTTACTTTTATGATAATTAATTAATTAGCATTAAAAATATGAATTTCATAGTGCAAGTCATTTTTTTCTATTGTTTGAGAGTAATTTTCAAGCCAAAATGACCCAAGTTGAAGATATTATATATGCAATATGCGTGTTTACTATTGGAGATTTATGTTTAAAATAGTCATCGTAATTTTTTAAAAAGCATTTTTCCTTACAACAACTTCACATCTATTTCTTCAAAGTTCAAACAGTTGTAAATGTTCCAATTATACTCTAAATTACATAATGTAAAAATATTAAATTTTACTATATATATATATACGAGTCTTCAGCCGCCACTAATGTGTCTAACATTGATGTACCCCCTTCTTAAGACCAACTGTGCGAGATTCGAACCCCCGACTTGAGGGGTCTCATACCGTGAATGCCAACCAACAGGCTGAGATACACAACATATATGTGGACCAAAGGTTATTATACGAGTCTCCAGCCGCCACTAATGTGCCTAACAATTGGTGTACCTCCTTCTTAAGACAAACTGTGCGAGATTCGAACCCCCGACTTGAGGGGTCTCATTCCGTGAATGCCAACCAACAGACTGAGATACACAACATATATGTGTGTGTATATATATATATATATATAAATCAATCTATTTATTTAAACTTAAACAAAAAAGGAACTATTCTAATAAAAAAATTTCTCCATTATCTGGCTCGAGATATTTCTATTATTATTATTATTATTATTATTATTTACGAGGAAATTGAGACCTTAATGGAACGCAATGAACTTAACATGCGGTCATGGGCACATTGACTTGGCCCATTGCCCACCCTTCACGCATTGCACATCGTTCTGCCCTTCAATATGGGGCAACCTTGTTTTTCAATTATTTACGATAACGCCATTACAGCGATTGGAATCTAAACTTATAGGGGTGTACTTGTAATTTTTTTATGATGCAGGGTGATTTTGTTCAAAGTAATATGAATATTTATTTATTTCATATTGGAAAAGGAGGAAATCTTGTACGGTTAGAGATGAATAAATATTAAAAGGGCGGTTTGGTTGCATCTGAAAAGTAATGGGCATTAATTAAGTTCAACCAGGGTGGAAAATATTAAAAATTATTAGGCATTTACATACATGCCACCCAATTTCATGTATTTACATATCTAACACCTTGGATTTTTACATTGATGCAGCCAAATGCGAATTATTACATGTAAAAAATTGAAATTCAGGTGCTGCATATGTAAATATAAAAGAATTGAATGGTATGTAAGCAAAACTTCCTAAAATTATTTATTTACTGATGAAATTTCAATTTAAAGGGCAAAACTGCTTTGTGATTGTCAAAATTGAGATAGTCTAATCAAACTTTTTATATTTCCATTCACGAGATAAATCTATTTTTTAAAAATGAATTTTATAATGGAAAAATTTAATATCAATTAAAAATATATGCTATAAGGGAAAATTACATACATAGCCCCCAATTCTTAAATATATTACATAATACAAGCTACTGTAAACATTATTTTAAGTCAAGTTTAATTCGTTTTAAATAAGATAATTTGAAGAGTCAAATTTAAGATTAATTGAACTTTGATTTCAATAAATTTATAATCAAACCAAATACATAAATATTACAAACTCAAAAATACGAGAAGTGATTCAATCTGAGTGAAAATGAGCCAAGTTAAAGCATTTCAAGTATAATTAGATGCTTTGAAACATTAATTAAAATATCAAGTTTTCTTTGAATTTGACATGTAGATAAATCTAATGAGGTAAAGATAATTGAATTTGAGGTTGTTAAAGCACCAAAATGTTTAAGAAAAAAATCTATCATTAATGATGATGCGTGCCTGAAGGCTCACAATGGTAAGATAATGAATTATTGTCTTAGTGTTGCACAAAAGCCCTTTGCACACTCAGGTAATTAAAGAGAAGTAAACATGAGAAGAAGCCTCAAATTTTACATAAAAACACTTGAAAGGGGAAAAGACCACGAAGCTTAGCTCAGGTGAAATAATCAACTTTGAATGGTGAGTACACATGTTTACTCTTGTCTTAAATTACAAAAGATGGAATTACGAAGTTAATCATAGTAAATTTACAATAATAATTCATTGATAATAGTCATAGTCTGGTTGTAATGAATGAAGCTCTCAGTGATAGTAGATACAAAGGGCATAGTTGATTATTATATAGCCGTGAATGCTGTAGAGGGTTGTAGCGCTAGTTTGTCATATAAGTTAAAGTTGAAAGTCATGGTAGTAGTTGACCATGTGTGTTGCAGATGGTTGTTTTAGGAGCGTCGGTTGGTCATAAAGACCGTGGTAGGAAGCTACAAAAGTTGTGAACCATGTAGGTTGTAGTTGGTCACCAAAATTGTCGTGGTGAGCTAATGATGGTGTCTATAGATCGTAGATGTGAGTAATGATGGTGTCTATAGATCGTAGATGTCAGAGCTGGAAGCCACAAAAGATGTGATAATGTCCATAGGCTAAAGAGGCTGAAGTTGAGAGCCCCATGAGTTGTTATATCATTTGTGGGTCATAAATGCCAAAGTGGAGAATTGCACAAGTTGTGATAACATCCATAGACCAGAGAGACCATAGTTGAGAACATCATTAGTTGTGGCCACATCAGGTGTAGATGGTAACATAAATCGTAGTGGTAACTGAGCATTGATTACTTTCGCAGGCCATAGAGACTAAAGTTGGGAGCTAAAAGAAATTTGGACCACGTAGGTCATAGTTGGACATATAGGTCGTAGTGGTGAGCTGTGATGATGTCCACATGCCATTGGCCAAAGTTGGAAGTTGCACGAGTTATAAACCACTTAGGTCATAATTGGTTACATAAGTCGTAGCAGTGAGCTGCGATGGCTTTCGTAGGTTGCAGAGATCGAAGTCGGGAGCTGCATGAGCTATGGGCCAGGCAAGCTGTAGTTGGTCATGTACACTATAGGAGATGAGCAAAAAGCATCCAATATTTGCATCAAAATTTTCTAACACACTTATTTGCATCAGAGTTTGCTTCTGACACACAACGTTTGTAGCAAAATTTGTGTCGTATTAGCCTATGATTGTTCAACACAATGAACTATTTCATTACGATGAAAGTTAAAGTGGAGTTGCGGTGGTTTTAAAGTCAAATTTGCGCCAAATAAATCTATGCAAAATATTTAATTATGAAGCACAAATAATGACACAAAGTAGTTAAAAAATCTGACACTAGACCTAAAATAACCATCTCATGCCCTTCATTTCATTTTCTTTTTTGCACGTCCCTGAAACCCTCACATCTCCTCTCCTCTCTCTCATGACATTGAAGCTCTTCGGCCATCGTCAATCGTAGTAGTGCGCATAATCTACCGAGATATACCATCAGTAAGGAATTTAAACTGAAGAAGTGTGCATCATCTACTGAGATAATTTTCTAGAGATATATGTTGTGTCGAGCTCAACCCAACATGTCCAGAGATCCTTGATGGGTATAAGTCCCACCTTTTTGAACTCTACCTGCATAGGTCATATTTTTAGAGTTTCCTTATTTTGACATTAAGACCAATGAGATTCCATTAGATGACACAATTCACGGATTGCTGACAATGGATTTTTGGTCGCATTGGGTCGACTACCTTCACGACCGGGTAAATGTAGGATCCTAGTGGCTTCAGATGACATATCTGTGATATCCTGACCCGGTTACCTCTACATGCTTAAGGATTACTCATTGTAAGTAGAAGGAAGTGATTCAAAGGAACTTCAAGGGATTTGTTTGTGGAGGAGAGCAAGATAAGTTGTTTACTTAAATTTTGTGTGGTGTAAACTTGTTTCAATATATATATAAATTCATGTTATGTTATTTCTTCTCTATGAATTCTGAGTAGTTGTTTTGTCATTCCATTTATAATAAGAAGTAGTGCTGTGAAGAATCAATAGTTGTTTGAAAATGATCTTAATTTCTTAAATCGATTTACTTTTCAATATGACCAGTTGATTTATTAAAATCTATGAAAAAACATAAGCGCCGGGATGACCATGTTTTCAACATTCAAGTAGAGATCACACTTTAATGTTATGGAAGAGTGAAGTCTCCATGATATTAACTGTAAATAAATAGGGAAATATTGTTTAATGAGTGTCGAATTAGTGATTTTGGGATAACAGACTAAAGATCAACAATTTGGTTCAGATGTTTAGAAACTATATGATGAGATTGTTAGCCCTTAGGTTGGAGAGAAGTGGGAGCTCTGGAGTGAGGCCAATATCCTCTTAGCCTAGCCACATACGTGAATTCAAAACATCTAAATTAGTCAATGTCCTTTATTGCTTAACGAGAGGATTAAATGATATTATTGCTCCTATTTGTCACATGCAATTAATAATAACTTTGATTCTTCACTAGCTACCACCTTATTGTAATTGGGAAAGAAACTTTTCTGAAATTTGAAAACTTCGTTAAAATTACTTTACCTGCTTATAGTAGATTTAACTTTTAAGTTTGCAAAATTAGCATAGTAGATTTAGTTTCGTTAGACCTGCATTTCACATTTAACTTTAGTTGTTGTAGTTCATATACTATTTATTTAGGTTTTTTTAATTAAGTAAGAGTTTAACCTTCTCCCTATGAGATTAATACTTAGGACTCTATTAGAGCACTATATTACATGAGCGATACTTATACTTGCGTTTACGACCTAGTGAATATAAAATATTGGAGACACATTTTGGGTTTACAAAAGTAAAATTATTTGCAAATTAAGCGTAAGAGTTTGAATCTATAGAAAAGTTGCACACACTAGGCCCGCATCAATACCATGTTTTGAGGTATTTCAATTTGATCTTGTTCGAACATATATTGTCGATCTATCACACCAGAATTACTTTATACATAAGCCCTCCATGTTTTTTTTTAAAATTTGTTTGTTTATTTTCGTCGTATATCTCGTCTTTTTCAATTCCTCTCCTATTCGGATCATTTATGTGATCCGAGAGTAAGATTTATTTGGTAAGGGGATCATAGACGATGACTTATAAATAGATAAGTTGGTGACTTTGAGTTTTTTAAAACGAACCAAAAACAGCGACGCTTAACTTCAACGAACTTCTCCAAGCTTGAGTTTTGTTTGAGTCTTCAGGCTTCCACATATGGTGAATCATTGTAACTTGATAGGTAACTCATACCTCGGCAAGGAGTGCCTGTGAAAGGAATATAAGGCTCTGGTGTATTGTAAATCCTCGTTCCCTAGTGAGGAGCCAAAAGGGAGATGGTGAGATGACTGGCGAAATTGAAGAACTGGATCCTTTCCTAAAGTCAGATCTACCAGAAGGTAGATCGATTCCTTCACTCGGCTTTCTTGCAGTAGTCAGCCCGAATGCTCACCTGTCTTGCTTTAGTATATGTGGTTCTGATTTAGATATGGCATTTTGTCGGAGGACCCTCCTTTGTCGCACTTCCTCTCTTCTGAGCCATTAGAAGCCCACTTTTTATGAACAAGTACAATTCTGCACTATTTTGATATTGGAATAATAACCTTCAATGAAGTTGTAGAATTCAACCATACGCACAAATAATTCCATTTTTTTGATATAATTGGCAAGACATGTATTTCGGCCATAAAGTATTTCATCAAGTTTTGATGATTCTTTCTTCCCAGCTTCAACAAAGGGTTTCAAGTTGCAGAATGCATATGCTATCTTTTATCATCATAAAAGAAAGTTATGTTGACATTAATCTAACACAAGATATCATATTCTCCTTTTGATCTGCTGCCAAGTAACTGATCCAATAGTTGCTTGCTTAATTAATTGCATGGAAAAATATCTCAGTACGTTATGCGCACTTCTTGAGTTGGAAGCCCTCAGTGATAAGTGCTGTCTTGTCCCTTTAGTTTGATTCCGATATGTTCTCCTTTTCATTTTATGCTTTCAATTATTTTGTCACTATAACAAGTCGATGTCAGACAATCTATCTATCTATTTATATGTGTGTGTATGTGCCGCAAGTCTTGATTTTTTGATAGCGGGGTCACTGTAGGTCCATTCAGGTCAATGATTCGACTCCACCGTGACGCGAGGGCTCTGAAATTTTAGACACATGACGCGAGCTCTCATCTTGGGGCCAAAAAACTCATGAGAAATTAATATTCGGGCCTCTATTCAATTCTAACTTATTTATGGCTTTGTGATTTTGATCACAGGGTTACTAGATGATCATGATGCTCTAAGTTACGATTTATTTTTATATAGTACCACTAGAAAATTCATCCAATTAAGTTCACACTAGAAGCTTTTATGATTAAATGCATGATCAACCAAGCTTTACTTTTAGCAAGCTCATAATTGAATTGAAGATTTTTATGAGATGAAGTACTACAAGTGGCTTGATTTAAGTCAAAATGAGCTCAAATCAAATATTTTAAATACAAGTTAAAATGTTGTATCACTAATTGAAGAAAGAAACTCCAAATCTTACATATAAAATATTGTTTCGCCTCAATGAATATTCAACATTTAAAAATCTTAGATGATAGTTAAATCATAAATTCTTTATTTCATGCTGATGTGTAAATGTCTTAGAGAAATCAATACAATGTAGACAAACTAACTTTCCTGCAGTGCTCTACCCAGATAATCATTCTATATGTAGTAAAATCACTTATTGTCCTCATTAATATTACTTTTATTAAAATAATTATGTTTAATGGAAACGTCATATGCCAAGACACATTCTTCCCATAGAATTTACAGTTCATCTATAAACAACTGTAAAAATACAACAATCCTATTTTTTGGGCTACTAGACCTTATATAATTTATGCTAGGAAGAAGAGTGACATTGTCATGCACGTCTCAAGTGGAACAATGTATGTCAAAGAGATCACTGGCCAATAAGAGTAGGGCTCGTTATATAACTTACAGATTTCTGACGATTTAATCTTTAATTATTTTGTCAAGCGGGATAACATCATGAAAGAAGAGCCCTATCAGGTGCGTGAAAGCCAACATATGGTTGAAGATGGTCTAGCACTTCTGATGAAGAGTTTTGACTGTCAGAGCAAGCAATATATGAGTGTTGTGGACGAGAATGAGGAGGATGAGGAGGAGGAGGAGGAGGAGGACTTTCATTACGTATTTGATGTTGTTCCCCCACCATATGGGTTTATGATTTTTTAGTTTTTATTTATGTGAGCATTCATTATGTGTAGCTCTTAATTAAGTTTGCTATCATTATTGACACTTATTGGTTATGTAGTTTTTTTAGTTGTTGATACGTCATCAACAAATTTTCATCATCCGACACGAATCTTGAAGCATAACACAAATCTCAAGATGATATTTTAAGCAAGAAACATTTAAATCTTGATAAAAATTCATCCAGAGCTCCGACACCCAGGGCTCCGATTTCAACAATCTTATAGTCAAACTGGCCGGCTCGATGACACGGACCTAATGATATGAAAACTAGCCAATCCGAGTCAAATCAAGCTCAGATCAAGTCATTAAACCACCCTTCAAATATTTTTGGACATATTTGGAAGGTCAAACAGACGTTGACACTGGCAAGTTTATACTCGAATCAAGCTGCTCGACAAGACGAATCCAACAAGCCCAAGATCACTCAATTTTGACATCGTTAAGGCACTCAAATGTCCATTAAACGCGGCATGATCAAAGGAATTTCTCTGGACTGTCCGATCAAAATGGTTGATATTCCTGCATTATTTACAACAAGAACCACTATAAATAGAGCATCACTCCTCACATGAGAGAGAGACTTGAGAGAAAACTTTAGGTTTTGAGAAGGAGTTCAAGTCCAACATCATATCTGTCATCGTCGATCGTCGTCGACCACCACCGACCGTCAACAACCACCGCCGACCTCCGACGACCACGACCAGTCGCCGTCAACCACAGCCGACCACCGCTGACCTCCGTTGACCACCGCCGACCGTCATCGATCACCGCTGAGCATCATCGACGGTCAACAACAACCACTGACCTCTGTCGATTATCATCGGCCGTCGTCGACTACCGCTGATCGTCATCAACTGTCATTGACCACCGCTAACCAAACGTCTTCAGTCGACGTTGTACTTTGAAAAATCTTGTAATCATTTCTCGTCTATGAGACAAGGGGCCTCTGTAATCATCAACTTATAGTGAAATTTTTATAACTGAGTCAGACCCTGTGATTTTTTCCCTTTAAGGGTTTTGTACATTAAAACTTCTGGTGTCATCACAAGTTGATTCTCTTTCATCTGAGTGTGTGTTGAATCATCGTGCAAAGCTAAGACGATAATCCATTACTCTACCGCCACGAATTTTCTAGCATGCATTAGTTGTCAGGATAGATGAGAAAATATGTTGCTCGTTTTTGTGGCGTATAGGTATATAAAAATCTAAGCACTATTTTGCATCTTTTTTGTTTCTCACAGGTTTGCATCATAATAGTGTCAAAAATCAAACACAACACAATCAATATTTGTCGACGATTGTTTGATGTAAATTTGTTTCGATCAAATTCTGATGCAAATTTGCATTGAACGGAGCCGATGCAAAATTGCTTATGCTACTTTTGTGTCGGTCAGGTATCCGAGAAACTTGGTAGCATTGATAATTACAAACGCTAAATCTCACGCAGAAAAATGTCTGATGCAAATATCAATGCTAATACAATTACCGACCCTTGTTTTAATGACAAATTATTTCTAACACAAACCTGACGTTAAGCTTGTTTACATTTGATTTTTCTTTGATTAGCGTCAGATAAATTCGATGCTAATCAACATCAATCCTATAGTGAAAATTTAGTTCCAGAAGACTTATACAATATAATAAAGCTAGTACCCAAGTTAAGGTTGAAATCAGAGAAGATTGATTGCTGTGTAAAAGAATGTATGTTATTTTATAAGTCCAGTGCAATAGAGACTCAGTGCATATTTTGTCATTCTCCTATATTCAAACCTTAGAATAATAATAAAAAAAAGATACAGAAGAAGTTTCATATCAGTGTCTCCTCTATCTACCACTTACTCCACGTCTTCAAAGATTATTTGCGTCTATGCATACGGCTCAACATATGACGTGGCATCATAATAGATAACGGGAAAATAATTCAATGAATCATCCTACACATGGAGAAGTATATATAGAAATATTTTGATCGCACATATCTTGAGTTTTTGCAGAGATACGAAACATTAAGCTTGTCTTATGCTTGATAGAAAATAATTCGAATTTTATAACAAATACAAGATCGTAATTTTTCTGCCAGTTTTAATAATTTTCTTTTAGTGAAAAAAAAAAAAAAAAAAATTTAAAATCTCCAAATTAAACCTAAAAACGCTAAATTCATTGAAATATTTAGACATTGAAAGAATTATATATTATCTAACGAAATAATCAATATGGATCACTCCACGAATGCTTTGAGGATTTTGGCTAAAAGCATCAAGATATCATTAAGAAAATAATTCCCAAAGGAAGAATTAAACTTTTGATAGTTCGTGATTACAAATATTATTCAGTTTAGAGAGCAAGTTGGAAATGTAACTTAATTACGAGAATAAAACCACTCCAATTAGTACCTGGCGGAAGACTAATTGTAACCTTAATGACACCTTAGGTATCTTTAATGGCATCATAATGGATATTAAGCTCACTAATTAGTAGTCATATGATCTAATGTGGATATGATTCCTTGCTGAAAAGTTTGTTTAACTCAAGAATAGTTAATATTAATGGAAGTTTGACACGCCTATACATATATATATATTAGTGACTTAATTAAAAAAGGCTTATGGCTCCAAACGGTAATGAGAATTGAATGAAAAGGTTTTCAACTGACTGCCATTAATGAAATAAATAATAGCAGCCGGAACGTTCTTGAAAGTCGCAGGAAGCTGAAAGTCGGTAGCCGACCGGTGAAGAACACCTGTCCACAGGTAATTACGCACGCTAGTTGCTGCACCAGAATATACTTTCGAACTGTTGGAAAGCTAATTTGTCCTGACGACGGAATAAAATAGTTTGTAATGACCATTAATAAGGTTGTTAAAATGATGTGATGTATGAACTCTAACACAATAGTGTCCTTCTTAGGTGATGAATATATTATAGCCTGATTGTCATTATATACTGTGCCGATGGAAGGAATTATACATATATATAATGTGTCTACACCAATCTCAAAGTGCTGCAAGGGAAATGACATGACATGAGGGGACACATCATGAGAAACGCAATGGCCCATCTTTTGACTGTCGGACTCATGCTAGCCCGGTAACAGCGAACTCTCATATCAAACGATAATCAATAGCACGTTTACTGGGTATCTTGACTGAATTTTTGCAAGGCCTATTCAACTTGGTTCATCAGACGGGTGGACGAACAATAACGGTCCTCGAATAGCTCATCAAAGGTCTGCATTATTCAACTGACCCCCAAGCGAAGGTCGTCCTGATTATACTCAGCCTTATTAATACATATTATTGAAAATACCCCACAATGTCTCTATTTAACCAAGGGTATAGATGTAATTTCAGGGTCCCTTTATCTATAAATAAGGGCTCATTTCATCAATAAAATTTACACAATATTATTGTTCATTGTTGTCCTCTTTCTGTTTTTTTCTTCTCTACAATGCTCTATTCTTTGGGTGTGTCTCACAGACAGATTCTAATTCCACAAATACAAAGTCATGCATGTATGAATATATATATTTATATAACAAAATTATAAATGTGTAAAACTGTGAGAGCTCCTGGTTGGAAGGCATTACTTCCAACATGATAATGAAAAGGTTTGAAAAAAGACCATTGACCTTCTATGAAAGAGACGACTAATTAAGTAGATGAGACGTACGTCCACACACACACACACACACACACACACACACACAC
>NW_018165040.1:1298707-1310004 GCF_001263595.1 Phalaenopsis equestris
ATATATATATATATATATATATATGATGGTGGAGATGTATATTAATTTCTGAGAAGGTTAAAACTGCTGTGGACGGCAAAAGAAAAACAACTGATCAATGAGAGTTAGAGCAGCTATTGTAGAAGAGAGAAGCCGTGATACAATGTAAAAAATACTGAGATTTTGTTAGCTAATAAGAATGGCAAATATGACAGCCAGAAGCTAGCTGAGAACTCTTCTAGAGTTAGCCCTGTTGTATACTAACTTATTTTAAATTGGAGATTTTCTATTCTAACATTAAAAATTTTAATAATATGATCTCTTTCATTATTTACAGCAACTTTTTTATATAGATGGAATGTATCTTATCGCTTTTTTGGGGCTCTGATGATGAGAGTTCGCGATAGAAGGTGGAAGATAGGGTGGAGGAGCTTTGTAGCCGCATGAGATGACCAGTGTGTCTGGCCTATATACCCTAGAGAGATGACATTGGAGATGAGGATGCTGACGTTCCACCGCTGAGCCACAATGATCCCCGGTCTTCCAGTTTAACGTATATAATTCCATCACATACGATTTTTCAGAGTTAGACTTCATATGATTTCACCCCTGCAACATATTTTGGAGCATGTTTTTCTTTGGTGACATGCACTAGTATATATTCACAACAACAACATGAGTAATTCTTGATGTCCCTTTTAATAACAACTATATAAGTTCAGTAGTTCTTGAGTTCTAGTGCAGGTTTCATACCAGAGGAGAGACAATCTCTACCATGTCCCATACACCAGTCTGACCGCAGAGAAGGGAAGGACGACCCTGAGCATTTATATGGGCAGTAGCATCACTTACAAGATTGATCATGACGACCACCACATTCCTACCCTCTAGGCAATATATTGAATGATGCCACATAGACAACTTCATAGGGGTAATCTTAGGACATACAAATTACACTCATGGTATATTTTTTTTCTTCATCTAGATATAATGTTTATGGTACTTTACGTTTATTAGTTACTTCTTTATTGTCTCCATTTCTTCAATTATTCACTACTACTTACTTATTGTTATTGGATCTTTTAATTTATAAATCTTCAAAAAAAAAAAAAAAAAAAAACATTTAAAAAAAAACAATTAACAATAGAAATATCTAATTTATTATTAAAATATTTTTCTCTAAGGCTTTAAAATATTTCCTCTTATTACACTTCTTTGATGTATACATATTTTTAAAATTTTATTAGAAAAAACCCATACTAAAATTTTATGACTGAGACTAATATTTAAAAAAAATATAACAAAGTGAAATTTTTGCAATAACAAAATTGTAGTTTAATCAAGATTTTTCATAAAAATATATAGGTTAAACTTTTAAATTTAAAAGAAAATATCAATATGTTCAAATTAACTGATTTTTAGTAAATATTTACAATTATTTTCTAGAAAAAAATTATATTCATAAATTCAAGATATATATATATATATATATATATATATATATATAGGAGAGCGATTATAACCAATGCAATGTCCTAAACCTTATTAGCAGCTTTTCTAATCATTGCTAAGAATTTACTATTATTGAAGCTTCTCTAGATATATATATATATATATATATATATATATATATAATTATTTTCAAGTTTATAATTTAAAATGAGAAGAATTGCATACAAACCGCCCAATTCTTTTGTATTTAGATATCTAACACTAACTTGAATTTTTTCGTATATTTCACCTTTCTTAAGATTGAAAATGTGTATGTCACATTTTAAAAGTAAGATAGTGATATTTTTGAGTGATATGAAAGATTTGGGTGGTATAAATATAACAATTAAAATTTAATATGAAAATACATAAAAAATTGTGAGGTATGTATGTATGTAAATGCCCCAAAATAGATCTACTGCTTTCTTCGTTAAGAATGTGTTATCTAAGCTCCTTTTCAAATGTGCAACTTTCAGAAAATTGATTTGAAGGATTGATGTATGGCAAGCTATGCAGAGTTTCTTGATTTCTCAAATATTTAATGGCCCGGTATTACGAAAAAATTATTGCGTCCAGAGTCCAGGTGCATTCTATGTCCGGACAATGGACAAAATCCATACACCGGTGGCATTTTTATTTTTTTTTCCACCTTCGCTCTGTACGGCGTATCACGTCTGTTGTCCGGATGTAGCTTTACGTCCGAACTCCGGAAGCAATATTCTTTCCGGTCTTACATGTCGAAACCATTATGTATCTCTTACGCATGCTTTAAACATTTCATTAGTTATATCATTTATCATGTTTAGCAAACATTATATTTTTTGTCATTTTGATTCAAGCAATTAACTCTCTAAATTACTTCTTTTAATTAGCTTTGGATCCTTTTATTAAATTTCATATCTTTTTTAAGTAATTGCCTTAAATTTAAGATATTACTTTTCATATCTTGCATATCATAAACATAAAAATAAATAGACTAGTATTTTTTAAGAAGTATGGGGATTATACCTCTTCCATTCATCAAAAGTTAGGAGGGGCCACCAAAGTATGTTTAGCTCTCTTTTATGGCCACACATATGTTCATTACCTTTTGTTTTCACGTATCAAATATCTTTTTTTTTTTTTTTTTTGGTCATTTTCCATGTTTTTTATAAGCTTGCAAAAGGCTCCTTTTTCATTATCTATATAATAAAGACCTTTAGAAGCATGCCCTACTTTCTTACAAATATAATAATGAATATAAGTCTCGTTATAACTTTGAGATTTTGATTTTTTTGTAATTTTTATTATTTAAAATTTGACCTAACTTCATTGTATCCTTCATATCGTTTTAGCCACTTGCATGTCATAGACCTCTATCATATATGGAGTCCCTTTGAGTTGTCCATAATGTTGCTTCACAATATTGAGGCCTAAAATAATATTTTCTTATCACCTCCCAAATATCTTGAGAGTCGAATAATATTTTAATTTGGATACTTCATATATATACATATATATATATATATATATATATAATCTATGTGACGATTACTAATAAGTACGCGTACGATCCGAAGCTCTCTGCTCGCTTCTTCTCGCTCGCCCTCGCTCGCCCTCGCTCGCCCTCGCTCGCCCACTCGATCGTGATCTCCCGCACTCGCTCCTCTCTCTCTGCGAACGTCGAAGCCTTTGCTTCCCGGTTCGATCGAAGGCCAAAATCACTCCCTCACCTCTCGATCGAACCCGAAACCAGAGATTCAGTAACACTTCTATTTTTTCTCCTTCCCTCGGTGAGGTCCAGCCGGAGTCCCTTGTTCTCCCAGCTGACGGTGCTGCAGGAAAAGATTTGGACAAAAGTCAGTTGTGCACGCTCCTGTCTAACCCAATCATTTGACCGTTACTACTTCTCTGTGAGTTCTTGCAAAATTCAAAAATATATATATATATATATATATATATATACTTTCTTTTTTTTATTTATGATGATTGGACGAGCTTATTTTAATTGATCTGAATTGAATCAAGCCCTGAACCTAAACCAGGTCACCAAAGTGGGTTCGTAATTAAATTAGACATTTTTCATTATGATGAAGGTCGTTTTTGTTGTGTAATTTGCGTGCAAATTTTTTTAACCTCCGTTATTTTGTTCCTGAATTATTTTAATTATAACTAAAAACTTTATCATTGTAAGTTTTAAAATTTGTGAACCACAAAAATAATTTTAGTATTTTGAGATGGGAGTTTTTTTTTTTTTTTTTCTAAAAGGTGGTTGTATTTTAAATTTTAGTATTTGAGATATAATTTATGTTGAACTTTTTTTAATATTGATAGTTTGAGTGCTAGAAAATTCACCAAAATAAAATGACATATTAATGTATTAGTATTTTATGATGGTCCGACACACACAAACAACTAAACAGAAACCGAAAGAAAAGATAACATGAGTTTTTACATGGAAAACCCTAAGAGGCAAAAACCACGGTATCTAGTCCAGTTGAAATGATTCCATCATGTCAATGTATGTTACAAAACGTTACTGACACTTATATAGCCATAAGCAATATTACACATGTGAAATGTGACATTCGCTAGGGAAGTGATAAAAAATGTTGAAGAAGTGGCGGTGACCCGATTGCTAACAACAAAATCCTATGGTAGGGGTCGTGTGCCAAAAAAATTGTTGTCAGTGTGTTTTGTAGCAACAATCAGTTGATATTAACAGGAAGTGGGGGCGAAGGAAGTGGCGACGTTTGTCTGGCGGTGGCAGCAACTCGATAATGATTTTCGGGCAATGGTGATCTGATGATGGCGTCGGTTCAACGGTAACAGTTGGGCAATGGTGGTTGAACCATGGCGGCAGCCAGACTATGGTGACACCAATTAGACAAAAGTGGTCGAGAGGTAGTTTAATGGTGGTGGCAACTCGACAGTGGCGGCCGAGTAGTAGTGGTCTGGTTGTGGTGGGCAGCTCGACCATGATGGTTGGGCAACGAGCGTCCGATGGCAACGACTTGGCAATGGCAGTCTGATTGTGGTTGAGCTCAAGAGCCCTCAAGAGTTTGGAGCTCTTTGAGCTTCTCCTCGAGGTCTAGATCCAAAGTCTCCTTTCTTGAAGGGAGGGGGTCTATTTATAAATCTTGGAAGTTACATCATTTGTATTTGTTGTATGAATCTATACCACTCTATCGGACGGTCTAGAGTGTTCCATTTGATTGGATGGCATTCTATGAGTATTTCATTGATCTCATAATTGAGTGATATTTGACTCATTGCATTCAGCTCGACGAGACACTTGATTTGACTATAAGATTATAAGATTTAGAATACAATTGATCATTCAATTGTCCATCCAATTATACTTGAACATTTTGATAGGACTCCGATTGAACCAATTTTGGCTTCAATGGGGTTTCCTTGACAAGATAGTCACTTTGACTACAGACTTACTGGAGCCGGGGGCTAAGATGATCATGAATTCATATTTAAAATTGTTTCTTCTAAAATACTCCTATCGTGCATGATTAAAATAATTTTTGAGGACATATCAGATATTATAAAAATAAGAGAATTATTCTATTGGTATATATCACAAGTGACTTTAGGCTGGTGATTTTATGTAAAGGATAATTAGGATTTTCTTGCTTTAATGAGAAAAAGGTTTACTTCTCTAATTTAACACGGGCTTATCATCATGAAATAGTAGGAGGTGATGAACCCATAAGTTTAGATAACTCATGTGTGGCTTACTAGTAATTTGATGATAAAACATTATATAATATTGTATAATTATTTGCTAATCATCATCTTAATCTTTATAAAAATTATAATGACAAATTTAAGTCGCTACTATATTTTCTTGAATTTTTTATCACATGGAGTTGAACTTAATTAAATTATTTTTGATAAGTTAAGTGCGAAGGCTTTTACTCTATTGATTAAGCTTAGTGACCGCAACTATATTATAGTTCAGTTTATTAATTACCATATTTAGTTATCCAATAAGCATGATTGCTTATGTGATGATTCATTTGATGAAATCTTATTGCCATTGCGAATTGTAGTTGAGTTGACCTAATTATTTGTGCTTCCAAGTTGATATCTTATAATGTAAGTTTATTTATCTCCCTCGTATCCTTTTTTTAGACATTATTTGGAGAGCTTTGATGTTTAATTTAATAGTTCCTAATATTGTGTGAGAGAATTAGTCCATTCATATTGAGCTTGTTAGATCAATAATCACATAATTAGGTTAACTTCATACTAAACACTATTATATATTTCTCTAGCTACACTTTAGAAATGTTTTTACTTAATTATAATTTGTGAGATTGTGTTATTAAGCGTACCATTGCTTATATCTTGTATATATAGTAGATAAGCCATCAACAAATTTCCAGCATGACACATATCTCAAGGCAACTGTTTCAGTAAAAAAATATTCAAACTCGAATAAAGAATCATCTAGAAATCTGATTTCAACAAACTTATAGTCAAACTGACTGGTTTGACAAAACAAACCCAATTGTACTAACATTGATCCAATCTGAACCAAATCTAGCCCTGGTCAAGCAATCAAACCATGCTTTGAAGTCTTCCGGACATATTTGGAAGGTCAAACAGACGTCGAATCAGCGAGTTCATCGTCAAATGGAACGTCTCAGCAAGAGAAATCTAACGAGCCCAAGTCCATTCAAATACGACATCATTAAGGCACTCAAATGTCCAAACGTCGTCTGATCAAATGAAGATCTATAGATTGTCTGATTAAAGTGGTTCATATTTTTCCATTAATTGCACCCAGAACACTATAAATATAGCTTTTCTCATGGGGGTGGGGGAGAGCTTGAGGCTTGAGAAAGAACTTGAAGCTTTGAGAAAGAGATCAAGTCCAACATCATTCCTGTCATTATCGATTGTAGTCAATTGTCATTGACCCCGCCGACCATTGTCGACCACATCTGCCATAGATCACCACCAATCAATCACTACCGACCACCACCGGCCGCCGCCAAATGTCGTCGACTACCACTACCATCGATCACCGCCGACCGTCATCGACCACTACACGTCGGCCTCCACCTATCTCCATCGGTTGCTGACCACTTCTTACAACAAGTTCATTCATGCACTGACGTTGTAACTCCAAAGAGTGCTCATCCTTTTCCTGCATGTGAGACAAGAGACTGTGCATGCAATGTCCAGTTTATAGTTAATTTCATCAGCTAGACTAAGTCCCGTGATTTTCCCCTTCTTAGGCTTTCCACGTAAAAACCTCCGGTGTCATTACTAGTTATTTTTTCTCTTCTGAGTAAGTGTTGAATCTTCGTACCACGCTAAAACGATAACTTACACACATCAATAGTTTTACTAATTCATTTTATAACTTATGGCATCTAATGTTTTTTGCCTCCTTTATTTTGTATAATTTTATGAGTACTTAGTTTGTATAGTTTCTTTTGTGCACAATTGATAATAAGGATTTTAAGTTAAGAAACATTTTGATAGTGCTTTTTGCGCACCACTTAACACACACAGACATACACCCTAACTTGGTGTGCCTTGAAGCTAGTGAGTAAAAGCCATAGATTTTCTTAACCGTTTAAGTGCTTGATATGATTCTTCATACATCTCAAGATAACCATGACAATTATCAATAAGAAAATCAATGTGATGATTAAATGTCTAATTAGAGGATTATGAGGTATGAGATATAAAGAAGGCTCCTTTCACAATCCTAAGGTGCTTTAGATGGACGAGTGATTGTAATATATTCACACTAATCATATTTTTGAGAACTTCTAATTAAATATAGAATTCTACGTGATGATGTTCATTTTCAATAGTTTAATTATCTAAGTTGTTAATGTATTCCTTTCATTTATTGATGGACATAATGTATTTGTGTTTATGTCATCGATTTATGACCATTATGATCATCATCATTAGAACAATTAGGACCACAAAGGGTTGGATGTAACATTTGAACACATAAAAAATAGAAAATAAGAGAGAACCAACACATAAATTTTGAAAATTTATAAGAATTTAATAGGGAACCAATTGAAGCAGAATTGACAATAATTTTTATGTGTAAATATCCATGAAGCTAAAATAATATAAAAAAGCTCAAGTAAGAATTAATTCGATATATTGAACATCAATCATTATTATGAAAAGGAATCTACATCTATACCAAAACTTCAACCTGCGTGCTAGCCCTTGAACATAATGTTTTTAAAACTAATTAACAAAAGAGGATTACATCTGTCATTAAGCTTTTTCTATAGTTATCTATTTGATATTTAAACTTATTTATTGATTTATGTATTGTTTTAGTGTAAATCATATATTATGCATAGAAATATATAGGGGCATTTTCGTACACGCCACACAATTCATATCAATATGTCAACAGTTAAATTTGTTATTTGACATAAATCTTGAGACGATCGACAATGACCTCGGTGTATTTTTTGGGTAATGAACATTCAAATTCTTATTGAAAAAAATCATCAAGATGTCTGATTACATCAAACATACAATCAAAGTGATCGGCTGGACGAGAGAAGCATAATGGCATCTAAATTAGTCCAATCTGAGTCAAATCAAGCTGGTACTGAGCTATTAAGCTATTTTTGAAAGCTTATATTGCCCAATTTGAATATCAAATGGATTCAAAATTGACAAGCTTATAATCAAATCGGCATTTCTACAAGACAAATCAAATGACAACAAGATAACTCATTTTCGACCTTTAAGACACTCAAATGTCTACGAAATGCCGTCCGATCGAGAAAATCTCTCCGGGTCGTCCGATGGAGCGGTCGAGATTTCTTCCTTACATTTAAGGAGGCTTCTCCCATACTCTATAAAAAAGAACCTTATCCCCTTCATGAAAGGGAAACGAGGACTTGGGTGAAGAGCTAAAGCTAAAGCTGGAGCGCAAGGTGTAGGATTCTAGTGATGTCCTTCACCCAAAACCTCATGAACTTTTCCCGCTTCTGTAGGTTGTCGTCAACTATCACCGGCCTCCCTTGCTCCTTGTAACGAAGCCCTTACAGAGTCACGACATCGCCGTGGAGTAACGAAACGATATTTAGAGTAATGTCTCACCTTGTGGAGTAATGAAGCATCATACGGAGCAACACATCTCAAAGACGATGTGACAATGTACTATGACGTGTAACAACACCCCACAAAGGGTGCAACACGTATCTCGCATATAGTGTAGCAACTTACCCCACATTTGGTGCAACGATGCACCTTGCATATAATATAATTAACATCCCGAAAATGATGTAACAACAAAACCCAAAATAACTGTTTACCACCGTTGTACTCTGGATATGACGTCTTTCTCTGAACTCTTGAAGCTTTCTCCTTGTAGCACAACACTACGACTTACATGGTTCGCATCTCATGCAACTCTCAACTCTGGTCTCTACGACCTATAGACATTATCATAGCTCGTGTATCTCTCAACATCGATTTCTATGGCCTACAAATATTATCATAACACATGCAGCTCCCAACTCCAACTCCTATGACATATGAATGTCATAGCTAATGCGACTCCCAACTCTAGTCTCGACGACCTATAGACACTATTACAACTCCCTACTACGCTCTACGAGGCTCACAGCTCATGCAACTCCAAACTCCAGCTTCTGCGACCTATGGATGCTATTGCAGCTCCTTAATATGGCCTTTTGTGGCCAATCAGTACTTCTGAAGCAACCATTTATGTCTTACAGGACCAACTACTATCATAACTTTCAAATATGACCTCCATGATAAGTTTGCGCTACAACCATCATTTATAGTATTCAGGACGAAATATCGCTTCCATTGCAACACACTACAACATTTGTGGCTCATTAATGCTATTATTGCTAAAATATCATTTTACATCAACTTTTTAGTTTCATCTTCGCTAACTCAAGAGAAGAGTGAGCCCGTATACTGACTTGTTACATATTGGAATATTTCAATTACATTATGCACTGTATTTTTTCATTCGAGAGAGTTTTTCATGTAAAAATTTATATTGAACCCGTGTTAAACTTTCGTGCAACACTATTACACTAAATCATATATCACTTTTCCACCGAGCACACATCACCTATATATTTACATATCCAACACCTACATTTTACTTTTTATATTTAGTATACCTAAATCTTTTATATCAGAGCAAAATTATCACCATTATAACCGCTAAAAAATAAATAAAATACACCGATGTAAAAATTAATGTTTAGACATTAGATAGGTAAATACATAAGAATAGGGTGGTATCTATGTATGATATGATTTTTAAATAACGATAAATTTAAACATAAAGAACACGCTTGCTCTTAGGGTCCGTTTGGGGCAGCTTGTGCGTTTCAGGATAAGCTGCTTATCCTGAAACGCGGCCCGCGGGCCGGCCGCCGGGGTCGGCCCCCGGGGCCTGCGTTTCGTGTAAAAACCCAAACGCAGTTTTGGATAAGCTGGCGAAACGTACGAACCAAACGTAACGCCGCCCGCACTTATAAGCTGCCCCAAACGGTAGAGGGAGTGACACTCGAAGATTGTGCGCTTAGTTCCGAGGCCCTTCCCGCGCTTTTCGTAAACTGTCGCCATGCCGATTGTATCGAAGACTGTGAGGTGAGGGACTAGGGTTTATCAAGACTCAATTCTCTAATTTCTCGTTTCTATGGCTTCGGATTCTTCTTCTCGTCCTTTCAAGCGTCTCCGTAAGAACGATGATCAAGAGGGCACGGAGCAGAGCGCTGAGAAGGCTTGCGAGAGCTCTCCCACTAGCGGGAAAAATCCTCTAGTTGTTTTTGCACATGGCGCCGGGGCTCCATCTACGTCAGAATGGATGATCAGGTTTTTTTTTTAGCTGTGATTTCTGATTTACAGTTTCTGGGAAAAAAAAAAGGAATTGCATTTCATTATCATTGGGCAAGGATAGGAAGCGTAATTTTCCTTCTGTTCATGCTTCGGATTTGGCAAAACCCGGTAATTAGTGTGGTTGATGGATATCTTCGTCCCTTCTCCTACATTGATTGGCATTATTTTAGTGTGAATAGTATTTTGTATCAGTATTTCTGGCTGATTTGGGCTCCATTCTAGGCTTATAAGTTTTGTTTTAGGGCATAACTCCACGGAGTTTAAGTGACAGATAAATCTGTTTTTGCGTCAAATCCCTGTATTTGGAAATGCTAGCGAGACTTAACTGCTCAGTTCTCATCATATGTGTTGTGAGATATGTACTTCCTGACATAGAAATGAGACGAAAAAGAACACAAGCAAACACAGATCGTTTACGTGGTTCGATCCAACTGGATCTACGTCCACGGGAGGGAATCAATCAAATATTTCACTAAGGCAAAAGAAATGGAGAATACATAGCTTATACATAAAGATGAGCCCTCATCTTCCTTCGATGGCCTCCCTCTCAAGCGACACCTTGATACAAGGCCTCAAGATGCTCTCCTCCTCTCTAACTCTATAGCTATTCTCTCCTCCTTTGTGGTAGCTCAAGATATCTTCTCCCTTGCTCTCCTAAGCCTCACACCCTTAAGATTTCTCCCCTTGCTCTCCTAAGCCTCACACCCTCTCTATTTATAGAAGCAAGAGAGTGGTAGGTGGGAGTTAGGTGGGAGGTAGGTAGAGATGTGGTAGGTGGCGGTGCCACATTACAAAATTGCCCTTTTACCTTAGTTCATTAATTGGGGGTCAAAATAACAATTCTCCACCTTGACCCTCAATTGAGAAGCTTCGAAGTAAAGATCCCCTCCACCTGGCCCCTGAGGGGCTCTCAGCCCTTGCTTGAGTCTGCTAGGTCCAAACAGTAC
>NW_018165040.1:1310182-1312104 GCF_001263595.1 Phalaenopsis equestris
GTAGCACCTTGGTGAGCATATCAGCAGGATTTTCTTCAGTAGGTATCTTTTCCACTACTATTGAACCCTTGGCAACGACATCCCTCACAAAATGAAGTTTTATATCTATATGCTTGGATCTTTCATGAAATACCTGATTTCTGGTTAGGTGAATGGTGCTTTGGTTGTCGCAAAACACAGTTATCACCTTCTGATGTATCCCAAGCTCTTCAGTCATGCCCTTTAGCCACATAGCTTCCTTGATTGCTTCAGTCACAGCGATGTATTCGGCCTCTGTTGTCGAGAGGGCCACAACGGATTTGAGGTTAGACTTCCAACTGACTGCGGTACCGAAGACAGTGAAAATGAATCCGGTAAGTGACTTCCTGGTGTCAATGCTTCCTGCATAATCTGAGTCCACGTAACCAACTACCTTTTCTTCTTTGTCTTCCTGCCTTTTGAAGAGTAGACCCAGGTCTGTAGTGCCTCTCAGGTACCTCAAGATCCATTTTAGTGCTTCTCAGTGAGCCTGTCCTGGGTTTGCCATGAACCTGCTTACAATGCTAACGGCGTAGGCCAAATCTGGTCTGCTGCAGATCATCCCATACATGATGCTACCAACCCCGTTGGCATAAGGGACACCCTCCATGTACCTTTTCTCTTCTTTAGTCTCCGGTGCTTGAGAGTTTGACAATCTGAAGTGTTGGCCAATGGGTGTTGCAACCTGCTTAGCCTCATGCATGTTGAACCTTGCTAGAACCTTCTGAATATATGACTTTTGAGATAAGAATAAAGTGTCATTTTTCCTATCTCTAGTAGTCTCTATCCCTAGGATCTTTGCAGCAGGTCCTAGGTCCTTCATGTCAAATTCAGAATTTAGCATACCTTTGATCTTCTGGATTTCCTCCTTGCTTCTGCTGGCTACTAACATATCATCCACATAAAGAAGCAAGTAGGTACTTATTTCACCGTCTTGCCACTTCATGTACACGCAACTGTCGTAGCTGCATCTGACAAATCCGATCTTTAGCATGAACTCATCAAATCGTTTGTACCATTGTCTGGGGCTTTGTTTTAGTCCATACAAAGCTTTCTTCAGCAAGCAAACTTTGTCCTTTGTCTCAGGTGTGCAGTACCCATCTGGCTGATCCATGTAGATGGTTTCTTCAAGCTCTCCATGCAGGAACGCAGTCTTAACATCTAGCTGCTCTAATTCCAAATTGAATTGAACCGCTAGTGCTAAGACTATCCTAATGGAGCAGTGCTTCACGACGGGCGAGAAGATTTCGTTGAAGTCGATTCCTTCTACCTGAGTGAATCCCTTTGCAACGAGTCTGGCTTTGTATCTGATCCTGTCAATACCTGGCGTGCCTTCTTTCTTCTTAAAGATCCACTTGCAACCAACCACTCGTTTGTTCTTTGGTCGATCCACAAGTTTCCAGGTTTTTTGTTCTTCATTAGAGAAGCCATTTCCTCATCCATTTCCTCTTCCCACCTGAGTCTTTCCTTGCTCTTTAAGGCTTCCTTGTAGTTGCTCGGTTCTGCTTCTTCTAACTCTTCGACAACACTTAAAGCATATGAGATCATATCTGCATGGCCGTATCTCTCTGGCGGTCTGATAATTCTTCTTTGTCTGTCCCTTACCAAGAGGTAGTCATCAGATCTTCTTTCTGGCTCAATCACTTGCTGCTCCTCTGCCACTTAATCCTAATTGTTCACAACAGTTCTTTGATTTGTCAAAGTTCGTTGTTGTTGCAGCTCCACCTCAATTGAAGTATCCTCATTATTGATGCTATTTTTGGCAGCATGGCTATACAGATTCGCCCTTTTGGACTCATCGAACGCCACATCTCTACTGATGATGCATTTTTGTTGATCTAGGCACCAGAGTTTGTAGCCCTTGGTTCCAGGTGGGTATCCAATGAAAATGCACTTCAGAGCCC
>NW_018165040.1:1316311-1334893 GCF_001263595.1 Phalaenopsis equestris
AGGTGAGCGGTAGGTGAGATGTGGTAGGTGGCGGTGCCACATTACAAAATTGCCCTTTTACCTTAGTTCATTAATTGGGGGTCAAAATAACAATATGAAAACTTAACGCTGCATTCCTTGCTGCTTATCATTGTCGTGTTGTTCTTGTACTTCTTATTTTCGAACTTGTAGGAAGGTTTGATAATCTCCTTCATGCACTATGCCACGATGTCTTTCTCTTTATGTGTGCTTCCCTTTTCAGGGATCTTGATGTTGCAATCCTTCTGTACACCATTTCTTCTTTATCTTCTCATCATTGATACAATAGGAAGGATGAGTTGATCAGTTCCATTACAAAATCTAAATATCTATCCAGGGTTTCTTTCAACTTTATCTTCCATTAATGTTAAGTGCATCATCAACATTTTTTTATTATCTTGGTTATTGGATCCAAAATTTTCTTTGGGTGACACCAACACTTTAATAATTAGATTAGATTGAAAATAAGAGAAAAGAGCAGAGAGGAAAATAATCTAGAGTAAGACATTTCAGAACTTCTTTATGTTGCCATAAAGTACCAGATTAATGCAAATGGCTCAATTTTTTTTTCTCATGTTGCAAGTAATTGTTGATGCTATGAGCTGAGTAGTTTGGGTGCAGCAATAAAAGGAATGGTAGTATTGCTTGTGTGTGGGAGAGAAGCTGAGCCGTGCAATGAGATCGAACGTGGGGTGTCTGGGTGCAGCATAAAATTGCCTTTCAGCGACGGAGGTAAGAACCAACTTGAGCATGGAAGAAGCTGCAGTGTTGCAACACACAGATGAGGGAAAGTTGACCTATAATTCTGATAAACATTTTGAGACCTAAGCTGCGAAAGTAAGACATTTTGGTAGTTTATAGACAAAGAATGAGCTTCCTATCTGCATTTGACTTTAAAACAGAAATGCTTCATGTTCATTTGGTTTTCTTGATTTATCAATAAATTGAATTTTTTTGGTTTCTTTTACTTTTATGACCATGGTTTTTAATTAATGAAATTGATCGTTTTGTATCTAAAAGGGTGAAACCATTTCTTTGGCATCCACAAATCCCTAACCCTTTTAAGTCTCTGAGTTTAATCAATATTTGTTGTGATAATATATCTGTATTTTTTTCAGGTTGTTTAAATGTTGTTTAAGGTTGTTTCGATGCTAAAATCTTTGATCTTAGTGTATTCAAAATTATTTTATGTTGTGTAATGTGAAAAATTTGCAACATCATTTTAGGTGGAAGAAGATGCTTGGAGAAGCATTGGGGGCTGTTGAAGTAATCACATTTGATTATCCATGTGAGCCATGTTGAAGTGGTTCACCTTTCAATTTGTTTCTTTGTAATCTTAATTTTTGGTAAAAGCTTGTCTTTAAGTCTTTCCATTATGAGCCTTTGTTTTATTCTAAGGTTTATTAAGCAATGCAATCTTATATTGTTAGCAATATAGTCTCTCATTGTGCGTACTGTGCTGATTTAAACAAATTCTTTATTAGATGGTATAGGAACAGGTGGTCTATTGGTGAATTTATTGAATGTTTTGGGAACCAAGTTTTTTAATGTTATCAGATATATCTGGTGGAAAACGGAGAGCTCCTCCTAAAGCCGAAAAATTAGTTGATCATCACTTGGAGGTTGTAAAAGCTGCTGTGCAGAAACATCCTGGACATCCTTTGGTCTTGGTGGGCAAATCCATGGGTTCCAGGTATGTATAACATCTCTTGGAAGCTTAGGGGCTGTTTGGTTTGCTAAAAAAGCGAATGCAGTGTAGTTCAAATACAGTGACTTTGAAATAGTTTGAAGTTGTTAGGTTTGGCGTAAAGTAAATGTAGGAATTTGTATTGTTGTGTTTAATTTGAAGATAAATGAAATAAATGTAAAATATGTTCGACGATAGCGGTGGTAGGTAGCGGTAGCCGGCGGTCATAGGCTGCGGTGCCAATGGCGGTGACTCCAGTGGATGGAGGTAAGTGGCTGATAGGCGAGAGTGGCGACGTACGAAGTTTATGTTGGCAGCGATAACAGGTTGTAGTTTGCAATGTATTTCAAAAGCGCCCAAATCTAACAAATTCGGAATAACATCAGCTTTGAACTGCTGGGTGAATTTCAAATTCAACAAAAATTTACATGTATTCTGTGTTCATTAAACCGAATACTAAGATTTTGAAAACCTCTGCATTTGGTTTACTTTACACCACTAATGCAGGGAACCAAACAAACCCTTAATCAGAAGTTTATTGCTTGGTAATTACTTCTTAAAGATTCTACTATGCTAATAAATTTTTGCAGGGTCAGCTGCATGGTTGCGAGTGCACGAGACATCAGTATTTCAGCAATTGTTTGCTTGGGCTATCCTTTGAAGGTTTTTCTTAAGTCTCCTATGTTTTCCATGCAATTCATTGCTCTGTATACAATGGAGGTTTGCCATTGCCACAAAACTAATTATTCTTGGAATGATCGTCTACAAATCTTTCTTGTTTTGCTAAGGATGTTGTAACTTTAAAATATCCTGAATTTATAGTCGGGAGTGATAGTCTAACCAAATATTTTTAGAATAACATTCTCTCTTTAGACTATTAGACATTCCACCATGCTAAAAGCCTCGAGGTAGTTTAATCACACCACATAGTAAAATTTTTAAGAATGAGAACCAGTTATGAGCATTATTAGCATGAAGATGCTTTATCTTATCAAACAGTGGTGCCTTTCTCTTCTTATGCCATCTCTATTTTCCCCTATTTTCTTCAAATTTTCAGCACACCATATATTAGAAGGGTGACTGAGAATGAGAGTAGAGCAGCAAACATGGGAGATTCTTGGGAGATAGATCTGGAGAAAGCGCAAGTACTTTCCTGCATAGGCAAATCATTGCATTCTCGTTCTAATGGGATTTTGACTTGCAAATTCAATTGGCTTTTCTTGTGAATCTAATTGGGCTCTACGAAAAGACTATGGTCTGGCTGTTAACAAACCATATTAGTCTCGAATGCCTATTAATAAATAAAACACTTGAAATTTGATATAGACCAATAAGACATTGTTTGTTGCTTTAAAAACGCTGAACTATTGGTGTTGTTACTCCCAAAGCATATTTGCTTAACGATTAAAGTTTTAAAAGAGTTCCGACTATTTACATGGGGCTATTTTAGTTCCAAAATTTATAGATGTGTGAAATAGTCCTCAGATTCTTTAAATTGGGGTTGAAATAATTCCCACTTGAGAACTATTAATGCTCAATTTTAAAAGAATTATTTTTTCACTTGTATAAATTCTAGGACTAAAACGGCCCTCATGTAAATATTCGGGAATTATTTTGACACTTTACTCTTTCTTTTAATTATGTTTTAGGCCATAATACTTGTGCATCATTTTCATTATCAATAAAAATTCTATGATTGGAAAAAGTAGTTGCTTTCAAATGCTTAAAGTATCCATGCTGCCAATACGTAGGCTATTATTTTCCTAGACCTCATGCAACACTTAATTTATAAGAATGAATGAAAAATGAAGATTCATTATGCCATTTTCAAATATATGGGAGAAGCCTAATAATGATGGTTATGACTGTTTCAATAAATCAAATTCCAAACCCGGGAAATTTTGATTGAGAATCCATTTTAATGCTTGCAATGTTGTATGAAATGAAAAGTTTGTATTAGAAACTGGTGATCAGGTTCAGAGGAGACGAGCTTCATGAAGAGAATTATTCCTAACCTCCAGTTATGAACTGTTTTTCGACAAATTGAAATTAACATTCTATAGCGGATGCTTCTTTTGTTGAGAATTCTTTTCTACTTGATGTTTTGTGTTTGAAACTATGTCAGCTAAGTAGGAAACTAATATCTAAATCTTATTAATTGTCAACTTTGTTAATGTATGGCTTTCTATCATTTGTTCTAATCTTTCCATTATTAGTGGGCATTAGCAAATTGGTTCTTTGAGAAAAAAAAAAAAAAATTCACCTCCTGCAGTTTATAGTCCAAGTTCACTCTAAGTACTTATTGAGTATTAACATTCTTTCAGCTTATTCAGCTACATTCTTTTGATATTATGTATTTCATAGCCTGGCACAAGTTGGAGTGTCTACAGATGGAAATTTCGGCCCACACCCCACCACCTATTTCCATTGTCTTCTTTAACCTGCTGTCGTTTCCCTCTTTTTCTTGCCTTTCTTATGCTTGTTTTCTTGACTTGATCCCTGTATCTTTCTTATCCCTTTTATCTTTTATCTTTAGACTTAGATGTATCGTTGGTGTGGAGATTTGATGGAGTATGATGAAGAGGAACCTGAGTTAGTCGAGACTGAAAAGTTGATGCAATTCCATGAGATCAACTGTTTGATGTTTTGAGGTTTCAAATCTTGTTTGGTATATTCTGATTATCGTAATTTTTTGTTTTTATTTGTGGATTAATCAATTTATTGAATGGGGTTTGGTTATGCTGATGGATCGAGTCTAGGATTGTTGGCTTATGATTTTTATCAAACATGCGCCCTTTTCATCATATTATGGTAACAAACTTTCCATAGAGAATGTTAAGTTTAGAAGATGAACATTTATTTCGCTTGAATGACTGAAGTTGGTCTTTCTTGAGAAGACAACGATAGGTTTCACATATAGCTGTTCAAAAGATTAAAATAGGAAATTTATTATGACATGGTTATATTATGTAGATCCATAGTGAATAAAATGAACAAAATATTTGGCTGGGGTCGCTTTTCAACTAACCAATGCTCTACCATCCACTCCTGATGGATAATTAGACTTATGAGCCACCCATGAGTTTTCATCGAGGTGTTCTTATATGGATGTATAAGACGGCGTAGGATCAGTGGGATTTCTTGTTTTGCCTTGGCAAGAGAGTCATTGAAAGTCAATGAAAAAAAGGATGTTCGAGTATAATGATCAAGGGATATGTACCAACGTTAAATTTGGTGTAATTTTAGGTCATGATAAACTTGATCATATGGCCAAACTTTGGCTGTGCAACCTTTGATATGATGAATTTTGAAGGTGCTAATTTAGTACATCATGGAAAAAAACTTGCCCTATGCGTTGAATTGTTTGTAGCTGGGGACATAATATCTATGTGACCAAGTAGAGTTAGATTTAGTTTCTTAGAATCATTGGCTGCAGGAGAATCGTGGAGGACATATTTAATGTGATAACCTTCTAAAGATGAGCTATTTGTGCTGGTAATATGATTCACGGATGGAATTTGATGGAGACTAGAGTTCACGAACTAGTTAAAGGATTGACAAAATCTTTCAATAGCTCAAATTTTCTCTTCATGAGTAGGTAGGGAAAATAAAGTGTTATATTCTTCCCCATTGATTTCAGTCTCATATCTGCGAACATAGGATTTGCATAATTTGCTTTATTTTAATCCACAGTAGTTTTGTTATAAATTATGCAGATGAAATCAGAGAAGAAAGGGGATGCTTATCGTAAAAGAACTCGAATTTTGGTTGATTGGAAAAGATGGGTTATTCGAGATGATACTAACACTATTATTTGGCATTGATGTAGTAGTTTTTCTTGGTGACATTTTGGAGTCTTGGATGTTTGAAACTAAAGGTATTATCATTGAGGGCGATAATGACACTTTCATTCAACACCTCAGGACGCGAATGGAGGAAAAGGAGTGCCAATTGCAGCTTGGCAATGAGTGAGGCTTGACTTTTCTATTTGTGCTTAAACAAGTATTTTTCTTTTTCACACATAAGAATTGTAACAAGGCGGCCCATTTTTGTGTTATGCTAGTCTTGAAAGGCCTTTTGTTTGGGATGCTCACAGTTGTGATCCCAATTTTTTGAGCCTTTATTTTGTGTAGCTTTTATAGTTGTGTTTTGTACTTTTTGATTATATATTCATGCAAAATACACATTCTTCAAAAAGAAAAAAAACAATGGGTGAAAAGTGATATTGTATATCATGCCACGTGGCATTGAAAAAAAAATCATACTTCTTGGTAGTTTCTACTTAAAAACACACGAAATTTAATAGGCACTCATTATAAGGGCCAAAATTGTTTTTTGCTAATTTTTGAATTTTCTGAATTTTGGATCGATATCTGACCTAAAGAAGACTTATTTATGACATGATAAGCTACATCCAAACATCTGTTATGAGTGATCAAGCATATTGTTAGGTATGACTCATATACCAAATAAGGGACAGATGCTGAAGCGGAGCGGAAGCATCTATCTAAATGGGGGAGTATTGTTAAGTGGGTTGGGGGTGCAGGGGCAACGCGCCCGTGGTACGGTACTGGGTAATTTTGTCATTGTACCGAGAGTTATATATATATATATAATATATATATATAGTGTTTGTAACCCTAATAGGGAGAACTTCGCTTCAAGAAATTGAAAACCGCTGCTATTCGCTCTCGAGAACGTAGGCATATTGCCAAACCTTGTCAAATCACTGTATTCTTTTCTTGTTCATATTCTTGTAATTATTAGCGTGATTTATCAACACATATCTAATCATCGTCTGAGAGAGCTGAAAGAATCCTCAATCAAAGCTTTTATGAAGATCTTTGTAAGCTGATGGTCTCTGCTAACAAGCTCAACAATCACATCACTCAAGGCTACGTGATTCCAAATGAAATGGTGACAGTTTGATGGATCTCAATGCGCTTCATTCTTGAGTATTGGATGTGATTCTTCATTAGATTTATCACAGTGGTGTTGTCACACCTAACTAGAATGTAATTTATGCTATATTTGTAAACGTTGAATTGTTGTCTGATCCAAAGTATCTACCCCGTAATACAATTCCTGCAGCAACATATTCAAACTCTGCTATGGATAAAATAATAGAATTTTTTATAGAATGGTCATGTTTGGACCTAAATGTTGCACTATTCAATCTTACGTTTATAAATTGCCTTTATAAATGTCTTACATAACAATATCAGGTGATGGGTTCAAACATCCTCCATCATTATGGTTTGTTTCTATGAATCCTAATTTGCTTTTAATTTTAAGAAAGATTGCTTCATTGTTCAGTCTATATTTCTGCCCACCTTTTTTTTCACATTTGTTGGAACTCTTTAAAACCACAAAATTCATGCATTTCTTGTAATCCAGGGTATTAATGGATCAGTGCGTGATGAAACTTTGTTGCAGCTGACAATTCCAACCATGTTTGTGCAGGTATGAACTTTTTTTTTTTTTTTTGGGAAAATTTGCATGCATACCATACCACACAATTCTTATGTATTTACACATCTAGCAATTAAACTTTTCATTTTTACATCTATAGCACTTTGATATTGTCAAACTAGCCATGAAAAGTTGTATTTCACTTTTTAAATAGTTGGTGATAGTTGGCGATAGTTGTTATTTTTGATGTGAAATTAAAAATCTGCATGTTTTGCATATAAATATCAAAGTTTAGGTGTTTGATATGTGAATATATACAAATTATGTGGCATGTATGTAAGCTTAGATTCTTCTCATACTTAATAATATTTATTTTTTCTTCTATTGTTCATGATTTGACCCCAACAAATCCAATCATACAGGGAAGTAAGGATAGTTTGTGTCCTATCGACAAACTAGACTCTACAATGAAGAAAATGAAATGCGGCAATAATTTACATGTTATTGATGGAGGTGATCATTCTTTCAAGATAGGAAAGAAGTTTCTGGAGTCTTCTGGATATAGTCAGGATGATGCTGAAAGAAGGGCAGTGAGAGCAGTCATGGATTTTGTCATCAGAGCTATCAAAGGGGAGCTGATTTGAAAGATCTGTAGAAGTGGAGGTTAGCAACTTTAACTTTGTATTTTGCCCCCTTTTTCTTTTGGGAAATTTACATACCTAGCACACAGTTCTTGTTTATTTGCATATCTCACACCCAAACTTTCATATTTGCATACAGAGCACTTTGGTGCTTTAAACCTATGCATGAAAAAATGTAATTCATTTCTAAAAGTGGCAATGGTGCTATTTTTTATGTGATATTAATGATTTAAATGCTGTGTGTAAATATGAAAAGTTTAGGTGTGAGATATGTAAATACATAAAAACTGTGCTGTATATGTAAATGCCACTTTTTTTTTTTCATGGTCAAACTTTATTTGTGATGTATGCCAAACAAAAGTTGATTTTGTTTGCACAGTTATTAAATATACTTTTTTGTGAGGGTGGGACAAACTTTAGTTCATTATTTGGGATGGATGGTGGATCAAAGGCAATTCCTCTTTGAGATTCGTGTTGAATAGACGGCCCCCTAATTAAAGGGTAGTTTGATCCCTACATTGATCAGAGCGTTGAGAAGCAAAATATCTTGGGGGTATTTACATACATACCATCCAATTACTATGTATTTACATATCCAATACCAAATTTTTTTTTTTTTTTGTTTGCATTTGAATCACCCAGATTTTTCATATCGCATCCAAAACGTCACTTTTAACCTCTGATTCAAAAGCGAAATACTCATTTTCATGCATGCATATATGTAAAAATTGAAGCTTTGTGTTAGATATGTAAATACCTATGAAATGAGTGGCATGCATGTAAATCTCCCATATATTATCTTTGAGGTAGTACTTGTGGGTGATGGACGGATGGGGGCACTTAAGCTTCGAGATTGGTGTTGTTGGAGATTGAAATCATGCAGGTGATGGCTCAGTCATTCGTGTTGGGTGTGTTTGAAGTTGGATTTGATCATTGCTTCAAGATTGGTGTTTTACTTTATTGATTCGATGGAAATGCCTTTGGTCATCTTAAAACAATTCATTGATCGAGACTTTAAAGTATTGAGGCATGAATCTTGGCCCCACAGTTTAGATTATCATAATTAATTGATACTTCAAATTTTTAAATCGTTTTATTTAAAATAATGCGGGTAATAACATACAGGGCATCAGAAACTAAGGAAATGCCATAAAATATCAATCAGGATAGATTTGGAACAAGTGACCAGCACTTAAATTCTCAACTACCTACCCAAAAGGTTGTAAATTTTGGGGGGCATTTTTGTTGCAAGTATTTACAAATTTGATGTAGTCTAAATGCAATATTATTTTGTTTAATTTTATATCTGAAATATTTTAGTGTTTGATTGATTTTAAGAAATATTTAAGAGCTAGTTTAATTTATTGTCTTGTTGTGTACAAAATAAAATCTATATTTGAATTAAGGTGGTTGTTGCTGGCGTGTCAATTAATTTTTGGAGTTGTATGGGATTTTTTTTTTTTTTTTTAATTTATTTTATTTAGGTCTATATTCAAAATGAAATATATTTGTTAGTTATAGCATGATTAGTTGTTTTTAAAAACAGTCAAAATAAGTATTAGGTATTAAGTATTTTTAAAATATTAATTTATTTTTGAAAAAAAAATAATGGCACACAAAAAAAAACACTTCCAAACATATTTTAGAATAAAAGTTAAAAACAAAAGTAAAAGAAAAAAATAAAAGTGATTTCAGAAAAAAATATATATTATCAATTTTCTATTAGAGTTAAAAATATTTAGCATTTAATGTCTTCAAAAGAAAAATTTTGATAGAAGCTGAAATAAAATTTTTGTAATAAGCATTAATTCTTCAAATAATCTAAAAATTAATTAAGAGTTTTTAAGAATTTTTATTTAAGAATTTAAGGTTAAATAATTTAAAAATCATGAAAAAACTTTTTCTTACAACACTATGCATGTGTTTAACCACACTATTCTGTTGCAGTATTCTTGGAATAGTGAAGTCATGTCTGATCGTCTTTGTAGCAAAAAGTTTTTTGGTTTGATCAAAATATTTGCTCTTATTATTTGATCTAAGACACTTCAACTTCAAGTCTATCGCATTTTCTATTAAGACCTTTCATTTCTTGAGCACTTCAAATTTTAATTTTAAAAAGTAAATCAATATCTTTTTGGTGTAATCATTTATAGACGTGACAAAGTAGTTTGAAACATCAATGGACTGAATTGAAGTATGAGTCTATACATTAGTGTGAATTAATTCTTGTTTCTTTGATTGCACTATTGACCTATCTTTAGAGAAAGAAATTTTCTTCTCTTCGTCATATATATAATCTTTACAAAAATACAAATCTATTGAATTCAAACCCTGAAGTTTGTATTTTGAAATATTTGCCCTCATTATCTGATCTAAGATACTTCAGCTTCAAACTTATCATATTTTCTACTAATCCATCACGACTGTTTAGAAATGAAGACAAATATTAGTTTTTGACCTCATCATCAAATTTGATCCTCAGAACACAACTAGCTTATTACAATGTTGAAATTATTCAGATATCTATAATTAAATTGCCTTCCACCATCTTCTTATTGAAAAAACTTATTAGAAACAAAAGATTTTTTATCCATCCCTGTCATTGTCACTATGAGATCCACATTGATTTTTTCATTCACTATATTGAATGTAACAAACAAGGAAAGTGAAACACATCAAACCTAAGATTATTCGATCAAATATTTCTCATTCCTTCATAATCATCGATTCAGACATCTTGGTGATTCTTTGTGGTGACAAATATATATATAATATTCTGATACAACAAATCCTTTACTTACATCTTCTAGAATGCAAAGTTCTATCTATAAAACTTCTTCACTTTGCACCTTGCTTCATTAATCATTGCTCCCATTGAATTAAGCACTAGTTATGATACCACTTATTTTGATGAGAACAAAACTTTGGGCTTTGATCAATTAGAAATCAAATCACACCATGAAATATGATCAAACTAATTCTAGAAATATGGGAGAAATTTTCGTATGGAAGGGTGACTCAAATTATCCGAAAAAACATCAAGATTCTTTTGCATGGAAAAATTTGAGAACATAAAAAAAAGTCACGGAGTCACATTACTAAAAAAATTCATTATGAATACAATAAACGTACAGATCAAGATACACTCTCAGATCAATTATTAGAAATTACAACAACTTACAGAACTTCACTCCAAATCTTCGTCTCAATCTCAAAAGAAAAAACCCTCCTCGAAATCTACCTCCTCAACTCTTTTCATCTTCACAAAAGCCCCATCGAGAATACCGCATGTGAGAGTTAAAACCTTCATCACTTGAATCAGAACTTAAGAATCGAAAAAACGTAGGGACTGTCTCAGGGGCGTAGTCACGCCGAGAAGCAGCGTTATTATCTTGCTTGCTTGCTTCGGCAAACCTGGAACCCACAGAGTCACGGTGCAGCTACACTCTTTTCAGGAGTGGCTATGCCAAACTCAGGCATAGGAGCGCCTCTTTGGAGACAAATGAGTTCTAGTCCTTTGGGTGCTGCATGCTCCATGCTCTAACAAATCCATCTTCTCAAAATCTTTTTCACCGCAAGTTTCCTCTAATAGCTTCCTCATCCATTCACCAAATAAGGATACCCTCTCCTCTCCAACAAAAAGTTGATTGATGTCAACCTCTACTATAGATGCTCTTAATGCTCGAGAACTTATCAATAAATTTCACCGATAGGACTTAAATTGTAACACCATAAATAAAGCAAAATTACATGAACCACCACATTTGAAGGATACATTTACATGCATGCCACACAATTCTTATATATTTACATCTAACGCCTAAAATTCTCTATTTACACCACTCATCTTTGACATCACATTAAAATATCACACTCACTTTCTTTCTAAAAGTAAAATACATCTTTCATGCAATAGGTTTTTAGGTTTTATAAATATAAATATCAAACTATTTATATTAGATTTGCACAAATGCATAAGAATGGTGTGGCATGTTTGTAAATTCCTATATTTAATATCATTATTTCATTCAGATCAAATAGTTCGATCAACGCATGCAAGTCAAATTGGTCTAGTGTTTGAGAGAGAGAGAGAGAGAGAGAGAGGGATGACAACAAAGCTGACTAAATTAACTTGAAAATTTGACAAAGGACTCGACCAATTACACAATTCAACAGAATCATGTGCTTCAAAACAAGCAAATATGAAGAATAGCTTCATGGGTTATTACAACTAACTAAAGCTAACTGCAAGCGATTGTTGTAACTACAATTGGACTAGATTTTTGGTGCCTCCCATTTTCTCACTCCAACAATTAAGACCTCATCCTCTGCAATTTGAGAGAGAGCGAGAGCCAATTGAACCGATTTGAAAGATCTGAACGGAATCAGTGTTAGGTTTGATAATCCTCAATTAGCTCAAGAGAACGTCTGTTGAATTTCATTTGCCAACTCTTCAGCACTCAGCTCGCACTCTATCCCAATCTGTACATCAGCATATCAAAATGTACATCAACTTGAAGTAATTCATTAATTTGTATGTGAATAAATAAATAATATCCTTTTTTTCTTGTAAGAAAATTAAATTAAATGTCATCTAATTTTAATTAGTTATTCTCTACTTTTCATTATTATTCTTCGTATCAATACAAAGCAATATCAAAATGTTTTAATAATATAATCTTTTATTTAGTAATGAGTGGTGTGCATGTAAATCTTCCATAATATTTAATGCTTAATCCCCAAATTAATAGTTATATGAAGATATATTTACTGCCCCATCCCTCCTTGGAATTTGTGGCTAATGTTACCAAAGCGCACTGTAAAAGCTTCAGAGCTTCATTGACCGTCGGCACAGTACATATATGTCTAATAAATACAGGCCTGCTAAAAATACAGCAATCAATAGCAGGCTTTCAAGATGCCTGCACATTATTGTACAGATTGATATCTTTTTGGTTTTGTTTTTGTTTTTTGTTTTTTTTATTTTGGGTTAAAATAAATGGCCGCTGTTTTTGTTCTTTGTTTTTTTAAGCCAAATATGTATGTATTACTTGCATATATCTAAAGTAGGCATAGAGTTTTTTCTGTGCAGTTCATTTGTGCTTTACTATTTGAACTTATTACAAGAGTACCTTATACACAATATTCTTGGCTAAAGACTTCTGGAAGGTAAGCAGGGGAATATATAGCTTAACTTTGTAGTATTTTTATCAAAATGAAGAAAAATAAATCATTATATATAAAGTTTAGACTATATATATAATGTTTTGATTTTTAAACAATGAATGAAAAAAATAATAGCGCTCACAATGGTTGACTATTAACATAAATCAAACGATACTAATGTATTTATTCCTAAGTTTGTATGAGATATAATTCTGTCATATATATATACCATTTTGTAGTTTAGTGAATTATTCAGTCTTTATTATGATCACAAGTGGATCTCATCAAAGCATGTAGATTTATATTATTGTATTTGTGTTATACTTTGTGTTTATTGCCATCAACATTAGGTATTATGCCTGAAGTTATATTCTTATTTTGAAATATGTATCTAATTTCTAGACTAAAGAAATTCTTAGGTTCAAGCTTAGAGAAACAGAAGATCAAAATAGAAAGTGAGTTATGAAAGATGCACATAAAGAATCATTTAACGTATGAAGTAACTATCAATATTTGAAAGGAATAAAGCCATTATCAAACTAATCTAAGAATAGTGAGAATTAATAGATTGATAGAAAAGATATAAGAATAATCATTAGCTTGTCTCTCAGGAAGAATGTTACATGTAATATTCTCAATAAATTATTACATCTAATGTCAGCAAAATACTCTTTCATATTTATCTATATAAATGAAGCTCTCATATATGACCAACTATTTTCAAGATCAAAATATAAGGTTGAGCCTTGATCATTAATCATGATAAATTAAACTCATTAGCTAGCAAGTGGAAGTTCATGAATATTATGTTCACAACTATAAGCTCCATGTATCTCTTAAGCTTTTTCTCACCATTAATTTTGAGCAGGGAAGACAATATAATAGCTTCAATATTAATATGCAAGTGATAAACATGCCCTATACTAGGTTTACTATATCAAAAGAAAGAAATCATATATAAGGACAAGAGGTTTATAATATTTTGGTGGAGAGACCTACATCCACTTATGGGTCATGACAAGAGCAAATATGTCCGCTATTCCTTAATAATCTATTACAAATATGAGATTTTAGGTGCGAGAAAAAAAGCCTTAAAAATGTTTAAAGTTAATTATAACATGAGAAAGAAAAGAAAAGTGAATAAAGAGAAGAAAAATGGAGTCTTCGATGAATTCTTTTATTTATCACTTGCCTTTTATGCCTATCATAAATGCTAACACAAGTGTTTGTTTTTGTATGACAATGCTTGAGTAACCTCAAAATTTCGCTAAGGATGACATATATATAAGGTTAATTATCAGTTAGCTTGAAGCTAAAACCTTGTCGAGTAATCAAATAAGGACCCCAAAGATTATGGAGGTTAAAGATACTTGAGATGGTTTGAAGGGCTAATATATGACCAACATAGGACTATATTAGAGACTGAAATACTAGCAATGTTGGATAACTTTTTTTGCATATGGCAAACATATGAATTATTTATTTTGTTTTTATTGTATCTATTATATCGTTTTTCTTTTGAGTTTGTGAAGACCTATCAACAAGCATATAAATTAAAAATGTATTGAATTTTTGTTTAATGATGCAAAGTTAAGAAAGGTTGACAGACATTATTAACACTTTTTGTTTGACACCACCACTTCTAAAGTTATAAATAATGCAAAAATTTTAACCTGCTATATATTTATTCATAATATTAATAACTTTGCTAAACTTAATTTTGAAGTAAAACCTTTGCAAGAGTCCTCCATTAAAGTATGGTAAACATTTGTCTTTATTTAAATATCATAGGTGCTAAATATTAATTATTTAAAATTATGATTACATATTACTATTTTTAAGACATATTTTTATAAATAATTTCTTAAATCACATATTTAACTTCATTTCAAATTTTTTTTCAATGATATAATTGCCATTTGTATGTCTAAAAAATGTCATTAACCTTATTTATAAAAAATCAATTAACCCTAAAGCTATGTATAGTCATATTCTTTTATCACACTAGCAATAGTGCAAAAATTCAGAATTATACTAATGTTACAATATTTAGTAACACTAGTATGATATTATTCAATATTCAGAGAGAGAGAGAGAGAGAGAGAGAGAGAGAGAGAGAGAGAGAGAGAGAGAGAGAGAGAGAGAGAGAGAGAGAGAGAGAGAGAGAGAGAGAGAGAGAGAGAGAGAGAGAGAGATGCCATAAATGTCATACCTTGATGGTGAAAGAAAACAGCATGGTATCCTCCGTTGTGCTAATGCTCAAATGCAGGATCTCAAGAGCAAGTCCTTCAAGGACTGCAATTATCTTCAAAGCTTGACCAGGAATGCGATGTGACACTGTCTTCAATAGCACATTAGGCCCTGAAAACTTCACCTCCACATCAGCCACCTGCTGACTACTCCTATAATTAGCCACGAGTTCTGCAGTACTATAAGCCTCCAATGAAGGTGAAGATTCATGTGAGGAAGCCATTGATGGAGATAAAACCAGATGGCCTTGCTGTGTCCTGTTTGGCTTGTAGGGACTCCCTTGTTGTGGAGTCCTAGGGCTTATAGCAACTCTAGGGCTGCAGAGAGGAGATGGCCTGCGAGGACTTGGTGGTGGCCGGGGGCTAGAGAGATGCCGAGGACTGGAAAGTGGGCGAGGACTGAGCACCTCACTGTAAATTTTTCTTTGTTTTTTGGCTTCAAGTGTGTGAAGAAGCTGTTGGAGCTCTTTTATGTAATCAACCACACCTCCTATGATGGATGCTTGATCTCCCTGTTTTTGTTTCAGAAGATTTCAAGTAAAAAACATTAGTTTTGGCATTCATAAATCAAAATATTTATAATAATTGTATATCAGATGAAGTCTTGTTTGGTACAACTGAGTCATGATAAAGCTGGGTTACTTAATAATATTATGGTACAAATATTTTTTATTTAATATTTCAAAGGGCAGCATCATAAGTGTACTATTGTACTTATGTAGTTGTAAGGAGGGTCCTAGTGTTGTTGAATTTAAATGCACAAAATTTGTAGAAATTGAAAGCTGCTTTCTGAAAAACCATATTAAAGAACAATGCGACAATATCAAACACAGACAAAACATCCCTCTAGCTATGAATTTCTATGAATGTCTTCTATATATATTAGTATGCTCTCAACTTTATGAAATAAAATAATAACATTTTGATTAGTGTTCTTCAGAAATTTTTGCTTGTAATCAATAAACTTATTCCGGAAAAAAAGATAATTACAGAAGTCTCTATAATTGACAATATTTTCAATTTTATTTTTGTTTATAATCTTATTAGAAGATGTGATATTTAGCCATAATTGTTTAAGAGCAGAATCTTAAAAGTACATTCTTCCATGTGTGAAACGTGTAGAAGCTACATTAAGAAAAAAAAAAATTATATATATATATATATATATATTACAATCATCTTGAAATAAAATAAATAAAAATTATTATATTCTGACCCAATATTGATCTCTAGCAACTATATTATTCCTCGAAGAGGTATACAAAAATTTCCGTTTTTATTTCTTATATCAAAAACTGAAAAAATAAGAATAAAACGAAAAAAAAAAAAAAGCTCACTCTTTTAACGTAGAAACAAGGCATTAGAGTCCTGAGCACCACCAAATGCTCATTCATCTGTTTCCTCCTATTCCTCTCCACTGTAATATGAGATATCTTCGGCTGTCCTTCCTGACCTTCAGTCAAAGTCCATGCTTGTTCGCTCAGCTTCATCTTCTTTCTCTTCCCACCACCACCTTCTTCATCCTCCTCCTCATCATCATTCTCCTGCTTCTTTCTAACGTTCGAAAAATTTGAACCATGAGAAGCCATTCCTACGACTCCCTCCTCCTTCCCTTTAGCATTCAACACCTCTTCTTCAAACATGGAGAAAGAGAGCGCATCTCCATGAACATCTTCTAGGGTTTCCAACATGCTGAAGAGACTTTCTGGTTCTTCAAAGATCTCTGATAGAGCATCTGCCATTCTTTCTGCTAAAACTCTCTGTTAAATCGTGATGGTTTAGTGGAGGAAAGGGAAAGAACGGGAAACAGAGTGATGAAGAAGACCGTTGGAAGGTGGAAATATAGGAAAAGTCGGCTGGGAAAAGAGGCTCGGGTTATAAAAAAACTACGAAAATGCCACGAGTGGGCCTGGGCCGAATCCCGCTTCAGGCGCGAGGCGTTTGGGAAAGCGATCGGAAGGAAAGCGGGGTGGAGGGTGTTTATGTCTTTTCAGATTGGGAGATACGTGGCGCGTCTTGGGCTTACGTACGTTCCGATTCGTCGGCTTCATGATGTTCTTAACGTTACGTTTGATGATTAGCATTGGAAATGACAATTTATGAAATAGAGGAAAAGGAGAAAATTTTTGCTTTTTCACAAATTGGGAGAAAATTAATTGTCATGATTTGTTACTCATTGGATGAATAATGGAAGTGACAATAAATGTTTTTTTTCTTTTTATTACATTATAAAATTGATATTTTTTAATGTAATTTTTATAATAATTATCATCAAAAGACAAGACAAACAATTGACTTTTTTCTCAACAAAAGCATTTAGAAATTATATGGGAATTTTTATATCCAAAAATAAATTTTTATGTATTTTTATTTTAATATCTCAATTTATATGAGAATTTTTAATGTGTGCAAATAATTTTGTAAGTATTTATTTTTAATATATCAATTTTTATATTTATTTATGTAATATGTTAGAATATTTATGATAATGAAGAGATACTCTTAAGTCTTAATTTTATGCAAAAATTAAATACAGATAAATTTAATGTGAATCTAGAAAAAAAAATGTTAATATTTTTATGTAAATAATTTTGGAGGAGAAGTAATTATGAGATATATTATAGTTGAATTAGTCAGTTATATATGCCGCAAATGTTATAAAATTTAATTACTTTTTTCAAAGGGATAAAACTTAATTATAAAGTGCTATGATTGGAAAGTTTTCTTAATCTTTTGTGATGTTATGGAGAATAATAGTGATGTATTTAAGTATAATGATGGTCAATGAAAGAAGTTAGTTGGATTCGAGCAATAGAAATCGGGCGATAGCTTTCAAGCAATCACTGTCGAATGAGAAAAATTGAGAGAGCAGATGCTAGATATGATTTTATAATTTCAAAATTGAATAGCACTCTCTAAACATTAGGTCCCTCTTTTGATTTTTTTATTATAAAGCATTTTTTAGAAATATAAATGTATTAATGACATCATCATTTAGTGATTTTTGGCTTGATAAATTTTCTATCATTATAATGCTCACTTTAACTATAAGTATTGATCAAGACTCTAAGATTGTTTAATCCCTTAATTAGTATAAAAATGTTTCAATTGCCCGTTAAGTGCGTCAAAAGAATTTTGGGGCATTTACATTCATAACACAAAATTCTTATGTATTTTCATCTTACACCTAAACCTTCATAGTTGCATACATAACACTCAAATCCCTAATATTACATAAAAAAATAACATTGTCACAATTTTTTAAAAGTGAAATGTATCTTTTCATGCATTGGATTAAATCATTAAAATGCTCTATATGTACATAAATATAAAAATTTTGGGGTGAGATATATAAATACATAAGAAGTGTGTGCTGCAATGCTACTATATATATATCTATATATATATA
>NW_018165040.1:1334926-1375113 GCF_001263595.1 Phalaenopsis equestris
TATATATATATATATATATATATGATGCAAGATAGATGAGGTAATTTGAATGGGAAGACGTGAAGTGGGGAATAAGCTAATAGAAGCATGAATTAAGGCGGGGCCAAGTAGTGGTGGAGGCATTAAACCTCGATGCGGCTCTCCGGAACTAGCGAATAGCGATAGCTGGTTGGCCTCGAAGTAATGTCTGTGTCAGCTAATTTGCGGCATGAATTTGGCGCAGAATTGATCTCTCGAATCCTTCACCTATTTAATCACCTCACCCCCACACACACCCCCCCGCCTTCATTAATTATTTGGTGAACGCCACGCATGAATGCATCTTTGGACACTTCTATTTTTATTTATTTTTAATGAAAGATCTGCCCACACACACACACACACACATATATATATATATATATATAGAGAGAGAGAGAGAGAGAGAAAGAGAGAGAGTAGGTAGAGTAATAAATTGTCGTCTTAGCATTGTACGAAAATTCAACACATACAGATAACAGAAAAGAAGTAAGCAGGATGAGACACATCGACTTTTCATGTGGAAAACCATTGAAAGGGGGAAAAACCATGGGGCCTAGTCAAGTTGAAATAATTCACTATAAATGATGAGTACACAGGTTCATTCTTCTCCTAAATTAGAGAAGATAGAATTACAAAGTTAAATAACTATAATCTGGCTGTAGTTTTTGGTGACAACAAGTTGCAAGGGTCATTGTAGATGGTTACTCTATAAGCGTTGATTGACCAGAGAAGTCATAGCAAACAGTTGCGGGAACTGTTAATCACGTAGACTGTAGTTGGCAAGTATTAATGACGTCCGTAGGTCACGGGGGCTGGAGTCGGGAACAGCATTAGCTGATGACCACGTAGGTCGTTGGGGCTGGATTCAGGAACTGTATGAGCTGATAATCACTTAGGTTGTTGGGGCGAGTATTGCTGACATTTGTAGGCCGCTGGAGCCGAAGTCGAGAACTGCATGAGCTGATGACCTTGTAGGTCTTTGTTGGCATATGAACCGTAGTGGTGAGCAGTGGTGACGTCCATAGACCGTTGGGACCAGAATCGGGAGTTGCATGAGCTAATGACCACGTTGGTCGTAGTTGGCATATGGACCGTAGTGATGAACTCTTGTCCCACAGACGAGAGATGGTTAATAGATTTTCCAAGTTACGACATTGACTGACGCGGTGGTTGATGAAGATCGGCGATGGTCGAGACGGTCGGTGTTGGTCGATGGCGATCAGCAGTGGTTAACGGCGATCGACGATGGTGTTGGACTTCAGCTCCTTCTCGAAGCCTCAAGTTCTCTCCTAAGGCTTCCCCTCCCCCCTTATGATGGGGTTGAGGTCTATTTATAGTGTTATGGGTGCATTAATGAAGGAATATGAGCCATACGACGATTAATGGACATTTGAGTGCCTTAATGATGTCAAAATTAAGTGATCTTGGGCTCCTTTAATTTTTCTTATCGAGACGCTCGATTCAAGTATAAACTTGTCATATTTGAAAACCGTTTGACCTTCCAAATGTGTCCGGAATTCTTTTAAAATTGGTTTCAATTACTTGATCTAGGCTTGATTTGACTCAGATTGTGTTAGTTTTCATATCATTGGTCCGTCTCATCAAGCCCGTCAGTTTGATTATATATTTGTTGAAATTGGAGCACTGGATGACTTTTTATGAAAATTTGAATGTTTCTTATTTAAAATATCGTCTCGAAATTTATACTGGATGATGAAAATTTGCTAATGGCTTATCAATATATATATAGAGGGTGAGGGAGAGATGGATGAAAATTGAAAAAGGCGACCGGAAAAAAATATATTATTTTTGCTCTTTAACTTTCTCACATATATTTTCTAAATAATTAAGTTATTTAGAGGGGAATCTATAACGAACGACTTGATCAAACCTCTTCTGCTGAAAATCGTAAGTTAATTGCAATGCATATTTAAGAAATTTCATATGTATAAATATATAAGAATTTGCCTACCTCTTATTGCCGTGAGTTCGAGCGACTGCTCAAGTCGGACAGCTAAATGGCACTGAATTTATGCATGAAACTTTTAAAATAATAAAAATAAGAAGAAGAAGAAGAAGAAAGGAAAAACATCCCAGCTTATCATCGCAAGAAAGCTGACCAAAGACACTGACCAATCTTTCAATAGATTCAACCTTAAGAAAGAATTTAAATCCTTACTATCGCCAACCATCCTACGAACGCTCCTGAGGCTCCACATCAAGACCAAAAATGATATTAAAAAAAACCACAGGCTCTCCTCGTCGAGGAACAAGCTATCTATCGTGTTATGGTGATTCATTCTTTGCATGATAACCTAGCATCGCCTCTTCAACATGAGATCATCATCTAAGAGTTGAAGGTCGGCAACCATCGTAAGATCAACCGATCGACAAAGCCTAGCCAACTGAATCAAAATCAGTCGACCAGTTGCACCGGCTTAGCTTGACGGACCGAAACAGCCTTGTCAAACCAAAGTCACAGTAGCCCTGTCGACCATATAGCAGTCGGACGATACTCATATGTATAATACCTAGAATATCTTACACATCACCCATTAAAGCAAGGACATAAATGTAATATCTCAATATTATATCATTTTTTTTATAAATAAGAAGATTATTTCATGAATAAGATATGATAAATATGACGTATTATTATTCATTATCGCTCACTCATTTTCCGGTCTCTGCATCTTTCTCTCATTTCTTACATTGTATTCATTGAAATGAGATTCACGAATAAATCAAAATTTAACCATGTCATTGCAGAAAAGCGTACGTTTTGAGTTCTCTCAAATCGGGTGAATAAAGTAATATTTGTCTACGTATTTCTTTTATTTTACAATTTTAATACACCTACCCCACTCAAATATGTTGATAAATTTTCTATCTCCTGCACGGTAAATCATGTGAAGCGCATATTAATGTAGTGTACCAGAGGGATTTATAATTAAATGAATACATCCATTTTAACTCGTATATGTCAGAATGCATTATATATATATATATATATATTATATGGGGTATTTAAATCATACCACATTATTTTATTTATTTATAGATTTAACCCCGAAACATTCATATTTATATGCAAGTCATTTAAATCAATCACATCACAAGAGAAATAACACTACATTATCTTTTTAAAACTGGCGGGCATACTTTCATGTCATGAAGCCAAGGCCTTACAAATGTAAACATAAATTTTGAGTTGTTAGATATGTAAATGCGGCGATTACATATATATTCCATCCAATTCATATGTAATGACCTGTCTAACATCTAAACTTTATTTTTTATACTTATATCTTCCCAAGTAAATGTGTAAGAATTACATGATTTGTAAGTAATTTTTTTCTTAATATTTATTGTCATTGTTTGCACATATGCACTTATTTGGGGGCCATTTGGTTTGGTGGAAATGAAATGCAATGTAAAAGATTTGCAAAGTATTATGACTACAATATGTTCGAAATAATTTTGAGTTGTTTGATTCAGAATAAAATAAACACAGCTTCATATTTTTTTAGTTTGGTTTGAAGTAGATTGAAAATAATGTAGTTCAAAATTTTATTTTTTGTTTAGTGGCGATATGCGGAGTTGTGGACGATGAACAGCTGAGGTCGCGGTGGCAGGTGGTGGCGTGCGGACGGGACGCAACGGTGACGACGGGCGGCTGCATCGTGTGGTGGAGAACGGCTGCGAATCAATTTAATTAAAAATGCTTTTATAGAAAAATTTTATAATTAATATTTTTTTTAGGGCACCCATGTTATACTGTAATCGCTTATATGCAAGAGAAAGAGGAACAGTGATGGATTAGATTTTTGAAGAAAAGTAGGGCAGGAGATGACCCTCGACTACCCGTTAGGTTCAATAAATTTGCCTTTGCTCCCCAACGGTTAGCAGGAAGCAGACCCCCAGAATGAAGCCAGACATTGAGTGAGAAAGGCATTAGAAAAGTAGCAAAAGAGATTTGCTTTATAATATTCAAGTTATAACATGTTTTTTAATGTAACTAGTATTAAAGTTTGAGTAGATATAAAACATATATTCTTGTTATTATGCATAAATTTTAACTTAATTTTTCAATTTAAGGAAGCATATCAGCCATATATTTTTGTTATCAATCGACCTCAAGAGTTAATTTTGAGAATCCAAATTCTCTTAACAAGCATATAATCGTTATTTTATATTTTGATGAAAGGAACTTAACAATGTCAAGAACATTTGGATTTGCTCAAGTGGATCTAAATCAAACATTAACAAGTATAATTACAAACTTCTTGATTGAAACTGTTTGTGAGAGATCCACCCTCCAAATTTTGAGTACTTATTAGTTGAAGTGAGTATCATAATCGACAAGTCTAAGATTGATCATTTCGAAGTTCATTAAGCAATTGGTATGTTTAAAAAATGCAGCATAACTCTTAGATTGACAATGCCAAATTCACTCTATTCTTTCAATTTTTTCTAATATTACTTATTATTTGGTTGATCCACATTGTCAGATGACAAATCCTGATGCTGCTCTTCATGATATCAATATTAGATATTCGTAGTTCAAGTATTGAAATTTGAATTAGTGTCTTCTCTAGTCATAGAAAAACTCATGCACCATTTTATCTCTGCAATTTTTCTTGCTCTATAGGTTTCAACCACAAAATTGCCCGTCATATATGTAATGTTGTTAACTCATTTATTTATATCAAGAGTTTTTTTCATAAAACATGATGGTGATAAATTATTAAATGATTGCTATGATTATTCTTAACATGTTAACAATTAATTTATTATTTTCAAATTTAAGTTTTAAAGCAATCTCTCAGTCAAATTTGTTTATAATACATTCACTTGTTAATGTAGATATAAATACAAAAGCTAAAAATTTCAATGATATTTTCTTAATTTATTTTGGGAGAAAATATGAAAGATATGACCAAATAATTACATTAAACAAAAAAAAAAATGCTTTTCAAAAGTTAGAAGACAATATATGATGTAGCCACAAAGAAATAAAGAACTTCAAAAATAATAATATGATAAAAAAGTTCATTAGGTAATAGGAGTTCCACTTAAAGATTCCAAATAAGAAAATAAATTTATGAGGAAGCCTAAGCAATGAGACACTTAATATTTAACGATTGTTGCTTCCTAACAAAAGAGTCAATACACCATCAATGAATCTTGTCATTGGTCGCGAATCTCAAGTCATGACATGAATTATGAGATATTTTTTAGCAAATAACTTTCATACTCAAAATAAAAATCATCCAAAACTCTAATTTCAGAAAAATTACAGTCAAACTGACTAACTCGATGAAATGGGCCCAATGACACTGAAATTGATCCAATCCATGTCAGATCAAGTCTGTATGAAGCCATTATATCATATTTGGAAGCTTTGAGTGATAAATTGGAAGGTCAAATACATTCCAAATATAGCAAGCATGCCAATGAGCTGAAGATCACTAGACATTGACATAATTAAAGCACTTAAATGCCCGCTAAACACCATCCAAGCATGTGAATCTCTGTCGTTCATCTGATAGAGTGTTGTAGTTTCTTTCCTTGAGGGGCGGGGGGACCAAAAGACAAACACAAAGATTGAGAGCTTGATCGGAAAGAGGAGGATAATTTGAGGGTCGTTTTAGATTTGAAGACCCCGCGAACACCTCCAGCCTCCGTACCCGTCGACCATCGCCTGCCAACCATCATTAGTCACCCCCTGCTTATCTCAACAAAACCCCTTACAAAGTCACAATGTTTGCTACAGAATAACGAAGCATTGTGCAAAATAACAAACAATATGGCAGAGTAATGAAGCATCCTATAGAACAGTACGATGCCTCGAATATGATGTAGCAATACACCCCAAAGACGTATGGTGTGACAATCACTTTTGAATATGTTGTAATGACTCCCTAAATTTATAATGTGACAACTCCTATTACTAATGCCCTCCGCTCCAGTCTTGATGGCTAACCGACGCTCACCATTTGCTACGACCTTTGAGGCCAACAGACACTACTACAGTTCTCCACCACGGCTTATGCAGCTTTCACCTCCAGCCTCTACGGTCTACAGACCGGCGAAACAGAGTAGTGCAGTAGAGAATGTCGGAAACATTAACAATAGTTAGGATATCTTAATATTAAAGATTGGTTGTGAGATACTTGTAAATAATAATGTTCCCGATGAGATACATGTGAAAACACCTTAAAATAATAGTTATAATTCAAAACCTTCTAAACTTCTCCCACAATTCCTAACACCACTCAAAAGAGAAATGTTGGAGAGTTTGCATGAGCATGAATACGCGTCTACACTTTCGGTACAAAATATGTTGTGCGTACATATTCTACCCGCAATAATCTCTCCGTAGAGCAATGAAAGCGACCCAACGTGTTCAAGTTGCTTCGGACATGGGATCTGAATGGATCATGTCGGGGGACCCCCTTTTGATCCGACATTCAGAAACTCACAATCTTCTACGCCCATTAACACTCCTCTCTCCTCTCATTAATGCCTTAATTCAAATCTAGCGGGTCATGTATTTGGACACTGTCCTCTCTCTCTCTCTCTCTCTCTCTCTTCACAAACTTATCATACTTCTTTCGTGGTGCCATTGAATGAGAAATGAATGAAGCCATGGAGATGATGATGATGATGATGATGTGGGTGTTTATACAGAGAAAGGAGACTAAGGGTTGAGAGAGACCCACCTAGTCACATACCTATTTAAAATAATGCATTTCTTTTCTCTATATATTTGTTTAATATTGCCATCTCTATTTATTGTCTTCTACATATGTCCTAATTTATTGCTTAATTCACTCCAGGGCTGTGGCCCATCATAGATTCTCTCTCTCTCTCTCTCTCTCTCTCTCTCTCTGATCGCCATATGAATTCATTTCATGCACATTATATTTGGAAAATAGGGCCACTTTATGTTGTAGAAATATACTTCTTTTGAACAATAACTTATTTTTAAAGAGCTTCTTTGTCCAGTGATAAAAATTATCATTCTTGTGAACAATTTCGATAGATGCAGCTCAATCAAACTAAAACTAGCAAGCTAATCGCATTCACTGTAACGCAACGGCGGTCCAACGTCTTCTCACACGAAGCATGAAAAACTCTAAGTTTTTGGAAAGGTCTAACGCTTTGTAACAAAAAAGTTATAGCTCAACCATTTTATAATGATTTTAGTTTCATAGAACTTAACACAAACAATAATCAGAATATTAGCTTAGAAACCCTATTAAATGCAAGCAAATAATGATTCAGTTTTATAATTTGTGGAAGGAGTTTTTGAAAGATTTATCATTAATGTGATGCACACATTTGTAGTAAATGGGATAAAAACATAATTTTTAACTTTCAAATTTTTTACCAACTAACTATAGCACGCGAAAGACAAAAAATTGTTTTGTATATAATAACTTTGAAGCAGGATTGAATTGAATGTAGAAATAAATGTGGCTGGATATATATGTAAATAATTTTCAAGCATTTGCATCCTACTGCAAATTCCATGGTGGCTAGCTGGTAATCTATCCGTTGGAAAACAAAATTTAACTGCTGGTTTTCAAACAGTTGACAGCAAGGTTACAAGGGCTTGTAGGTGAAATTTATTTGACATTTATTTTAATAAAAATTTGTGCCATAGGCTTTTTAATTAAGATAATTTTTTTTTCCAATATGATTGTATGCCGCAACAATTAAATCAATCAATAAAATCATTCTAAAAGTATAAGAAAATAAACTATATATTCATATATTTATTTGTGCTAATAATAAATTATTGAAAATTTGATAAAATAACAAAAATTATTATATTTAGTTAGATATGAGTGTGTATACTCATAAAAGAGTTTCATGGGGCGATGCTGAAATGTTACCAAGTCTAGTGGGTCTATAAAGTAGTTATCCTCTATAGCACACAACAATCACATGTCAATTGTTAGAGTGAGTTACCTGGGTGACTTGCCGACCTTGTCTGTCAATGTGGTAGCCGTAACATACCAGTGACTTCAACGAACTGTCGGGATTTCAATGAGTGCTTTTGGATAAGCAAACCATCAAAGTGAAGGTTGTTGTTATGGAACATACATATGTCCATGTCCATTTATGAGTCGTTATGCAAATTATATTGTTATATTTTCTTCTCTTTTAGTAAGATCCCTCTCCCGCCATTGAGAACACCGGAAGGAACCCTTGAGAATAGATCATCTCCTTCCATCTCCCTTGTAAGAACCGAGGAGCCAGTGCTTGGAGAGCATATATCTATGCCTCTTCACCACTTCCTTCACAGGTCTTCTCACAGTTATGTGAGCCCACAAACAATATGGGACCCAACGTTCTAAAAGGAATTAACAACGTGATCATTTTAAAATATGGATAGTTACATCTTGATTTGAACATAGCAAATAATTTATTGTTACACACAAAATTGAAAGCAACTAATGATCTCAAAGGACCCTTCTATCTGATATAGACAATTAACACGTACTTGAAGAAAGAAAGTGTCGATTTCTTTTTCCCTCAGTAATATATATGCATATATATCTTAAAAGATTGGCTAGAGGCTATTAGACGAACTTTTTTACCATTCTCATGTGTCTAATAATTTCAATCACCAAAAGGCATGATCAAACAAGTGATCCCAATAGTCATACAAATTCTTTCAATTAAGAAGTTACAATAAATGGTACACACACACACACACACACACACACACACACACACACACCCACACACACACACACACACACAACACACACACACACACACACACACACACATCTTCCATACCAGTATATATTTTAATTGTTTCATATAAATTCAAAGCTATCACGTGCCTTAACATGACGTGCTCCATATTATGTCAGGTCTATTTGAGAAAACTTTAAAATGACACCTTGGTTTCTATTAAAATTATAATCATATATAAAACTCTTTAAATAGGTTATATTGATTAATGACATGAACTTCCATATTTGTAGTCCAATCAAAAGAATTAATTTTCAAACATTTCTTATTTAAGAATTTGATATTCATATTTTTAAATGGCAATTCACAAATCTATTTGAGACATTATTTATGATACATGATATGAACGATAATATATATATATATATATATATATTGCATCTTTTTTTTTGTTCCAACACAATTTATTGCAAGGGCGAAGATGAGAAAATTAGTTCTTTTGTTAAAAAAAATTAGTATTATAAAATAATTATAAAAATTGAGTATAATAAAAAAAAAGTGAAGTTAGTGTTAAATATCAAACTTCTTAAGCAATAAATTTTAGAATTGATGTGTATTGAAAAATTCATGGTGGTAGAGCATGGAAAGTAACACACACAAATAATAGAAGAGTAGTAGGAGAATTCACCTCCACTATTTTTCATAGAAAATCCTGAAAAGAGGAAAAAATCACGGGAATTAGCCGAGTTGAAATAACTCACTATGTAATTACTAGTACACAAACTCTATCTTCTCCTGAGTTAGGGAAGATGAAATTACAAAATTAATGTATAACAATATTTTAACAATAAAAGTTGTAACAAGCCGCAAAGGTCATAGTAGATTGCTTTGAAGGCAGCAGTGATTTGTCGTGAATGTTATGGATGGTGGTTGTAATGTCAGTTTGTCATAGAGGCCACAACTGAAAGTCGTGGTAGTTGCTGACCAAGTAGGTTATAGACGGTAGCTTTAGGGTCGTCGCTTGACCACAACGATCGTAGTAGGAAGTTGTGATAGCATTTGTTGGCCGCAATGGTCATCATTGGGGTTTGCATGAGTTGAGAGTCACTTAGGGCTTCATTGTTGGTCGTGATAGCAAGGAGTTGAAGTAATGTTCGTATGCCGCATAGGCCAAAGTTGGCAGCGGCATAAACTGTGAATCACATATGTCATAGTTGGTCACATAGGTTATGGTGGTATATACTATGAATATTTTGATTTGTTGAAGTCATACTCTTATGCACTAGGATCATTTTGATGGTGTTGACAATTTTATTCATAATTTTATAAAGGCAGTTGATTTAGAACATCTTAATCAAGAGGTACTGAATTCAATATTTTACATATGAGATGTATTGTGTTTACGACTAAATTTGCTCAAATATCCTCTAAGAAAATAATAATCATAATTTTTAATAGTGAATTTATTTTTAATGTTTAATAAGAAGCATGTTAATTATTCATTAACAAATTCATTTAATGACTTTCTTAAATGATGCATGTTAAATACAAAATTAATGTTAATGTGATCAAAATATAATTTTTAACTTTAAAAATTTTACAAATAAACTATATATTCCATGAGGAAGGAGGCATTTACATACATACCGCCCAATTTCTATGCATTTGCATATTTAGCACTTAAACTTAACTTTATTTACATACAGACCACCCAAAATTTTTATATTACATTGAAAAATACCATCAATTTAATTTTTAAAAAGTGAAAGACACCTTTTCATGCATATTTAAGACAGTATGTTTGTAAAAAATTAAAATTTAGGTGTTCGATATGTAAATACATGAGAATTGAGTGCTATTAAAGTAAATTTGCAAAAGCGCGTTTTTAATTTCCATATATAATTATATATATGAGGAAATAAATTATTCTACATGGATTGATACAGGTGGTTGGTGGCCGTTTTGTTCCTCTGAGTTTAAGAGATCCTCCAATTAAAGAAGATCTTCTGGAGCTGCCATGAAACAGAAACCTACGTTAAAATAACTATTAAGCAATAGAAACCTAATGCAGAACATCATATGATTTCTCCAGTACAGCCCTTGAATAGTAATTCACCCATCAAACAGTTGGTAATTTTCGTAAGAGTAATGATTTAGAATCATTGCAGTAGAATATCCAAGACGCGCAATAGTTTGTTCTATTTGGGCAACTATTTTTCATATGCCTATGTATGAATGTATATGTATGTAGTTATGTGTGTGTGTAGTAAACATCGTGATCAATCCTTTGAGCAACTTAGCATACTAATCAAATGTGATCCCCGAAAGGCTACTCATGAACATTCGGAAAAGTAATGCCTCATTACCCCCGTGTTGTAGTGGTTCATTCAGAAATGTGAAACTTGTTGTCGAGGTTTGTCGTTCCATCAAAAGTTTTAAAGTTTGGTGAAACAAATCCTTTAGGGTACGTGAAGACATTAAATTCCTCTAGATTTGGTCTACCCTTTGAAACCAATGTGCCCCCCTTTCAATTGGGCTAAGGCCTCCTTCATTTATTATTCAACTAATTGATTGATATCACTTTCTGGTGCCATCTTCTTAGTTGGATCTTTTCTTTACGGTTTGTCTCTTTTAGCTGAATCGACATCTTTCCTTTCGCCTGTAATATGTACAATCTCTGGCTGGTTCACCTCTGGTGATGCCGCTTGCCGTGAATGTGATTGTTCGTGCATTGTAGCCATGACGGCCATGGTGGCAAGCATCTCCTTCAGGTGCATTCCTCATGCCACTAATTTGCTTATATAGTAGCTGAATGGCCCTTACAATTCATCCATGGTGTTCTCCTTGAAAAAAGGTGGAGCCTCACGCAGATGATTGCTAGGGTGGTAATTGATGTTGGTTGTAAATTTTGAGTTACAATATTCTTTAGATTTTCAAACTTTCTCCTGTTTTAAGTTTACGGAACTTTTATGTGAAGAATATGAGTTTATTGAACAATAATGCACAATGGAAATGAGTAACATTTTTATTCTAAAATGACTCTTATTTATAGGCACAGGGGATATGAATGTTAGATTATAGACTCGTACTCTAATCAATAACTTTTGAAGAGTACTTTTAGTAAATTAGAGGATAATATAATAAAATAATATGGGATTATCCAATTGATATGATGTCCGGTGATCGTCCCATCCAGTCGATCGCCTATCTTCGGGTTGCTGCATCAGTAGTCGGTCAATAGTGATGTCGCTGCTCGATTGGTTTTGTGATGAACCGATCATCACATCTTAAGATGATTCGACACGATCAGGTCTGCCTTTAGATGGTCTTCTGATCCTGGGATTGCTGATTGATCAGTCGATCCTCCATCAATCATCCCTTCACCTGAACGTCAGATTGTCCTGAGATTTGTGTTGTTGTGTTTAGCTGGTCGCCTAACCTGCGATCGATTGTCCCTTCATTCGATCGTTCATCTACCTTAAGATTCGTGTAGTCACATTTTTTATATGTATATACATATATAAAAGAAGATACTTAATATTTCAATGTTTAAACTATTTAAATCGTTAGATAATAATTACTATATCAAATATCACATGACATGTCTTTAATGTTACAATTACGTCTATGATAAAAGCAATAGAGGTCTTAATCAAGAGCATCAAATGTGCTTTAATGCATCATTTTCATATCGTTATCTAATTTGCGTGCAAAGTATTTTTGGGCGATATTTAAAGTAAGTTTATGTTAATCTATTTGAATTATAATATTGTCATTAAATGCTCCTTAGTTATATTGTCTTTCTTAAGATCAGTTACCTTATAAGCTAGTTAGGAGAAGCTAATATATAGTGAACTATTATTATCAGTCTTTTGATGGGCTCTTATTGATATATCACATCATCATGTCATGAAGGAGACTAATACAAACTGAAATTGCTAATCTTAATGGTTATTATAGGTGAGACTAACGATAATGTTTATTGCATGATAAAAAGAAATAAATATATTACTATAATATATATCATGCATTATTTGAGTGCACCCTTAAAAAGCTCATAAGAAGGGCAAAAAAATAAAAAATAAAAAATAAAAAAAATAATAATAAAATTAAGTATAATATAGATTTCTTTAAACAGTAAAAGAAAAAAAAAAGAAAAATAAAGTCACCTCAAGCAAGCACTTTTATCTCTTGCTATTCATGCAAAATGCAAATCTCTGGCTCCTCTTAAAAGGGGCCATCACATTTATTTCTAATGATATCATGTCTTCTTCTCCATTGTAATCTTCTTGTCTCTTATATTTGTTTGTTCTTAACATGTTCATTATCATAACGCAATTATGAACTGTGGAAGCTTTGCTTTTACAAGTCAGAGAAGCGTTCAGTGTTGCAATATCTTTGCATGCATTAGATTCGATCTGCCTTCCGTAGTTTATATAAAATAAAATTAAATTTCTGCTGCTTTTGCATTAATGTCGTTGATTCTGTATTAAATTTATAAGGACATTGATGTTACTTGCAAAGGTTGAAACCCTAACTTGCTGCCATGCTAATAAGTTATGCATAGTTCAATATAATGTTAGTTGTAGGATATCTTACATAAACATTTAATTTCAATTATTTTATTAAATTAATGGGATATTTACATACACAACACACAATTCTTATGTATATATATATATATATAGGGAAAGGAAATTTTGTTAATTTAAAAGTGAATATACATTTTCATGCATAGGTGTATGAGAACAGGGTGTGTTATAAGTGTAAATAGCAAACTTTAGGAAGTGGATATGTAAATACATTGGAATTGTGTGGTTATGTATGTAAACATTCCTAAATTCATTTAAGAAGTTAGACATCATACAACTTAAATGATTGTTTGTAGTTAGCAAAAGAATTTATATTTATAATTTTAAGATAATAATCAAGACAATCATAAATGATTATTTTTTTTTTGGCTAAAGTTGTTATACATTATAATATCAAGAGTAATTTTATAATTTTATAGATAGGTAATATGTCTTTAGTTGTGTTTTAAGAAGAATGGATGACTATGTGATCGGCTCGAGCTAAATTTTAAAGATGGCTACTAAGGACTCATGGAATGATCATTCATTTAAATAATATCATAATTTCTCACTTTATTACTTATCATTAATTTCATCTATAATTTCTCATAATTTTGTTTCTCTTTCAATTTATACTCATCTTCTCTCTTTCATAACAAAATGATTTAATTTAAGAGCCAACACATTTGGTTTAAATAATTTAGTTTGGTTATCATAATTACAATTTTATTATTTAATTTGAAAATCTCATTCATCAATTATTTACTTTGGGCAAAAATTTTTTGTATATAGTATAATATTAGAACAGAATTGATGTTATTAGTAGTAGGTCGTTATACATTAAGGGAATTTAAAGAAACAACTTGTAATTTGGGGATGTTTTGAGGATTAGAGGAGCAACTTGGAATTTGAATTTAACTTTAATCAACGTTTACTTTATAGAAGCCAAATAGAAAAAATATTTTTAAAATACTTTATCTAAATTAATTATAATTTATGTGAGCTCAAGTAACAACCTTATACAAATGATTTAAGAGAATAATGTGGATTTCTCAAAGTTTTAGATTTTCTTTAGCATTTTTTGAACTATCATTATAGTTTCATCGCCTCCTCTAAGCATTTAGGACTGATTAAACTAATTATGCTTGGTGCCTATGACTATTAGATAGATGGAGTGAGTATAAGTCTTAATTGTCTATGTTTTTATTTTATTTTACATACACATATAATAAGCATAATGTAGAGAGATAAAAAAATTTTTACATAAAAAAAAATTCAAAATGAAAAAAAAGTAACTGACATAATTTTGTTTCAAAGCTCTCACTTATTTTTGTAAATATGTAGAAGGGTTGTCTTCTTCTAAGAAATTGAAGTGACTTCAATATAAGAAGGTTTAAAGCCAATCAAATAAGGTATTGCCAAGGAAATGAAGGTAAGCTCTCATGCACCTCATTTGTAAATGTAATGGAATGAGTATGCATATCATTTTGAGATGTGATAATTGACTTAAAAGCTAAGACACATGTTTTAGGGTTACAATATTGGTAAGTACTAATCTTAATGCATTGAAAGTTTTATTGTGACATAAATGAAGATTCCAAAATAAGTTTATAGGCAACACTAATAATTCAATCAAGGGTTACAATGTGTATCTTAATGCATCCTCAAATGAAAACATGTAATAATTCCAAAATATCTATCAAGTCATTAAGTAAGAGGCATAGAGTTTTCTATGAAGGACATATCAATGTTCATTTAAAATATTTCACTTATTAACAAAACATGATATAAGTTGTGGCTTCCACACTTAAAATATAATTAAATAATGTAACCCTATGGATATTGGCCAATGTAGATTATAACTAATTCGTTATATAATTCTTAGGCATTTTGTCCCCAATTTAGATTGCAAAGAAATGAAAATAATGTTTTGTCTTTTACACATGGTTGTCTTTTTTTTTTATTAGATAAAGTAATTTATTGAATTAGTGCCACGTGGAATCTAAAAAACTCCAAGAAGAATTGAAGAATTTTAAATTTTAGTAAGGCACAAAGGAAGCTCTCTGTAAGTGGTCAAACCCAAAGTGGCCCTTAAAGTACAGTTAATTGTAAATCCTACAATTTAATTTATTTTTTTGTAATGATTCAATTTTCATCAAGAAATTATAAATTACACACTTGAAATACTTAAAAAATGTGTGGCTTTTTAAAATGTTACACTAAGACAATAAAATAATGAGGATTGTTTATACAAATTGAATAATAACTTAATGGATTAAGTTTTAGGCTTTATGCTATTATAATAGTATCAAATCGATAAACCAGAAAAAAAAAAAGATGAGAATTAATTGTTATGTGGGACAATATGTTATGTCATGAGAGCTATCATTTGAAATTATTTGGGACAATGTGTAACATAGTGGAGCCACCCCTTATAATAATAAGGGCCACCCTCAAAAGAATATATGTTAGGGGGGGAAGATTTTGGATAATGCTTAAGGCCAATAAGGAATAAATTATATCCTAAGGTATGATAGATTTTGGGACCCCTTATAATGAAATCAAAACTAAAATATTAAGATATTTTGTTTGCGGAATTAATAAGTTTAGTTTATTCAAGAATTTAAAATTGAAGTTACTCGTGTTAATCCTCTCTTAGTATGGGTAATCTCGTAGAGATTTGATAAGATGATAATATTTTTTAAGGAAATTTTTGCTAAGTTGATGATTTAATCTTCTTCAAAACTTTTAAATGATTAATTAATGTGTTACTATAGATGTAACAACTCTCTTACATGTTTAATATACAATATGAGAGAGAGATAAGACCAACTCAAGTTGATTGGGAGGGTGGTAGGATTTGTTCCTTTTGGAAACCATTTAATGCTTAAATTATGTGTTGTTATATATGTGTCAACTCTCTTAATTGATTAAGAAATAATATGAGAAAAAGATATCACCAAATCAAGTATAATTTTAATATAACATATATCCATTTGGGTACCGAAGTAAATGATTTTAATGAATTCATCATGATATGCTAAATTTTGTTTTGGGTATCTTTATTATACTAAGGTTATTTTGTTTATAATATAACTACATGTCTCTTATAAATTTTTTGAGATATAAACCTCACTTAAAAATTAGTGTATGATCAAATAAAAAAATACTTATTTATGAATTATTTGTATTTCTCAAAATTATTATTATTTTTATTTTTATTTGGTAAATAACCTAATAATTGATATCAAATTTCAAAATAGTTATGAGCAAATCAATATATTTCTTATTGTTAATGTCAAACATTAAAACATGTATACAAATGAACAACTTTCTTTTTGCAACTTTCTCAAAATATAAGTCAACAAAAGATCTTAAAATGCTTTCATATGTTGATGAATTGATTAAGAAGATGTTCTCGTTTGCTTAAATTATGCATAAAACATTGAAAATTTCATATAGTATAATGACAATTTCTAAAAAGGATTGTTATTAAAAAATATGAAGATTTTATGAGTAGCAAAGCTTGTAACAAATAATAGAGCAAAGAAAAAAACCCTGTATTGATTGTACACTTTGTTAGACTTTCTGAACTTAGTGACAGATGATTGAGAATTTTTTTGGGATTCTTCTAGTTGAGCACTCTGTATTTCTCTTTCCTTCTGATCTTTAATATCTTCCATCTCAATATACTTAGAAGACTCTTTAGAAGTAATTAATGTAAAATTTTAAGTTTTGATCATGCTCTTGTATATCTCCATTTCATTAAAAATGACATCCTTAATCTTGATAATTTTTTTATTCTGATAGTTCCATAAATTTTAAGCAAACTCATCTTAGTCACCCAATAAAAATGTACTTATCAAATTTTGAATCAAGCTTACTTCTAGATCCCGACTCAACATGTACAAATGCAAAGCACCCAAATACCTCGAAGTGAGATAGATTTACCTCATTTTTACTCAAGGCTTCTTCAGGTAGGTCTTCCTTCAAAGGTACTGATAGACCACGATTAATCAGATAAATAATAGTATTACTGCTTCAACCCAAAACTTTTTTCACAAGCCTGCATGCAACCAAATGCTCCTAGCATGCTCCGGGATTATTCTATTAATGCACTCAATTACATCATTCTACTGCGGTGTCCTTAGAATAATGAACTCATACTAGATCCCCAATGTAGCACAGAAATTATAGAACATTTGATCACAATACTTGCATCTATTATCTAATTTAAGTCAATTCAGTTTCATGCTTGTCTCATTTTCCATCATATCCTTGCACTTCTTAAACAATTACAATACACCATATTTTTACTTAGAAAGTAAACTCATACATTTTTGATGAGATCATCTTTAAATATGACAAAGTTGTGGGATCCTTAATGGACTAAACTGGACTAGAACTTCTTCATACATTATTATGCACAAACTTCAAATTCTTTGACTTCATCATTAACCCATCTTTAGAGACAAAAACTTCTATCTATTTGTCATATATGAAGTTTTCATAGAAATTCAAATCTACTAATTTCAAACCATGAAGTTTACTATTTGAAAGCATGGATTTCATACATTTCTCACTCATATAGCCAAGCCAACAGTGCTATAGACATGCATTCACCTTGGTTCCAACCACATCAATGACTCATTAATTGCCTTCAATATTCTAATATTCCCTAGCTACCTTCCACGAATCCTTTGTGAAAGCAGTCATGAACCTTAACTTTTCTAGCTAGCTCACTAAGATCACATTTCACTTCAGACTTGGAACATGTTTAACTTCACTAAATTTCCACCGTGTTTCATGTGACAACTTAGTATCCATATCATCCTTTCCGACGATATTGCAAGCGTTGTTTCTAAACCTTCCCTAACTCACTCGTAGCGTAATTTTTGAATAGTTTTCATTGAGGCATGTTTGAAAAGAGGTATTTGAATATATTATTCAAGAATTAAAACTAACTAGTGATAACACAAGGGTGTCGCCCATAATTTCTCTTGTGAAAATATTTGGAGAGAGATTTTTTTTTAGCCTCCACTACCAGCTTCTGTTGGAGCTTTGTAGTCCTTCCTGAAATGAAATTTCTTTCTATAGTTACAACATTCTCTACTGTCATTTTCTCGATTTCATCTAGGGTTTTCCCTTCTGAATTTAAATCTATCTCCACATGTATTCATGTCTGGATTCCTTCCCCTAATTTCAACATTTAATGCAGAACATAAAAATTCACCATTTGATGTCTTTCTATGAACTTCTACATTTAGCACAAACCCACAATGTCATCGAAGTTCAACTTAATATTCCCAAAAGAGTCACTAACCGCCATAAGCAAATCATTCCAGTTATCAAGCAATGAAGATAAAATTAACAGTGTTCCTCACAGAACATAACTGACTCTTCATAGTATTGAAATTGTTCTGTGTTCTATCACTGAACTGTCCTTCTCAATCTTCATGTTGAATACCTCTTCATTGAAAAAACCTTTATTAGAAGCAGAAGGTTTTTTTGTATAACATCATTAGTGTTTCCGAGAGATTCATCATGATTTTCTCATTCACTATATTGAATGCAATAGACAAGGCATAGGGTCGTTCAAACCAACACTTGACATTCCTTCGTAGTCATCAATTCAAGCTACTTGGTGAATCCTTGTAGTAGCAAATATAATTTTTTTAATTATATAACAAATCCTCCTCTTGTATTCTCCATAACGTAAAGTTTGATTCATTGAACTTCTCCACTTTATACTTTGCTTCATCGGCCATTGCTCTCACTCGAATAAAATGCTCTGCTCTAATACCACTTATCAACATGGAATATCCAAATTAGAGCTTCGATCAATGAGAAATCAAAATCACACTGTGGAATATGATTACAACAATTTGAGAAATCCAGAGCAAAATTTTGAACAGAAGCACAATAAAAGCAATTTCAGAAAAAACACGGAAATAATTTTACGTGGAAAACTCCGAGAATAGGAAAACAAAGAAAGCCGGAGATTTCAATATAAATGGAAAAAATAAAGAACAAAAATTACAATACTCAAATTTTCCCTCTACAATCACTGGAAATTACAAAACTTCGCTCCAAATACTCTCTTGATCCCACAATAGAAATTGCAACCTCTGAAATCCGCCTCTCAAACTTTATCGCTCCTGTAGAAAAGCCTTTCGAGAGTTCAAATTGTGTATTAGAGACATCGTCATTCCAAATCATGGAATTTACTCAGAACTATGGAGATAACCGCACGTGATGGTGCCGGTTCCTCTGGACAAGGGCGAAATTTGACCCTTACATTTAATCTCCCATAGGCAAGCAAAATTATATGTGAGTTCTTAGCATATTGTTTTTACAATCTCAGAGTAACCAATGGGTGCCATTTTATAGTATATAATAATAATCAACTTCAGTACTCGCTTTTCCTTATTTCTAACAATTTCTTCAGAACAAATCATGATTCAATTCATACAACTGCTTAAATTAATACATTAAAACTTATTTTCTGAAATCCGAGAATTACAACATTAAAAGCTTGACACAATCTCAAAATCTATCTTTCACTGTATGAGAGAAAGAGAGAGTGAGAGAACTCATGGTATGGAACAAAAATGAACTCCATAAACAGTGCAAAACAGGGGATTGAGAGAAGAAAATAAAAAAAAAGTCCTAGTTTGCTCAAGATTGTCAAATCAATGGATGTGTTACTGAATTTGAAAGAAGATAAGTTGCAGAGGGGGCACAGTGATGGAGTTGTTGATAATGGTAAATAAGATAGTAAATGAGAAGAAGCCATAAATACAGTGGCTGCTTCATCATTTATTACCACTAATTCAGAGCAGCTATTCATATTTATCTTATATTGATCAATTCCCTCATTAAAGTTTCTGAACTGCTGCACATTTATTTCTCCTGAAATTGTCTTCTTCTCCATTGTAAGCTTTTGTCTCTTATGATTTGCTTTTGTATCAGCTTGTTTTTAGGTTAATCATTAAGGTAATGCAATCATGACAATGGAATTACGTGACTTGAATATCTTTCTTGCTCTTAGATTTTATGTGTTGTGTGATGAGTTATTAAGCTGTTGAAGTTTAAGTTTGAGATGGATTTAGTTTTATAATATTATAGCTTATTTAGATAAATTTTATGATGTTTGATTATTATAGATTATGGGAGAATTGGTATAATCCGATTTGTTTAGATGATCACAACAGTGGTGATATACCTTCTAAATAATTAAGTACATTAATATCCACCTAATTTTTTTCTTTTTTTTTTAATCTGACTATTTATTTTATACAAGCTATTATGATTTTGGGAAGTATTAAATCTATTAGTTGTATATATATACATTATGAAAATAGATATTAGGTACCATAGGAGAATTAATTATATGATCTTTCTATATTATGAAGCTTGATATTAGGTAATCTAATTAGATGAGAGTTAATTATAGGATTTTGTTTATATTAGAAATATTCTTAATTTGCATGTCTTAATCCTCTCATTTATATAATGGATTAAGGCTAATTTTCGTGTATGGGTTAATCCTATTTTAGCCTTTATTTTTTATTTTTTTTTTTTCATTTTTTTGTTGCATCTCTTCACATATCGTCCTGTGAAGATAGGAGAATTTACGTTGAACCACATCAATCGCGCACCGTATTTGATTAGTTGATTGATAACACTTATATTCTCATATTGATGGCAAATAAGTTACTTCAGTATGCACAAAACTTAGAATCCGATAGTAAATATAATGTGCAAAGTGCTATTTAATTGATTAAAAAATTGCGTGCATTCCAAGCTTGAATTTGTTTGCTTGAGATATTTCGTCAAATCTCCGATAGAAACGTGCAGGGTGAGATTATTATGACAAATATTATAATCATGATTAGTCCCAACTTAAAAGTGTGATAAAAGTTTGATTCTCAATTTGCCAGTGCATGTAATCTACACATCCAAAAGTTCCCTAAGCTTATTGGGGTTCTTTTCGTGAAAACTCCTATAAAAAGAATATTAGGGGTGATTTACATACACACCACTTAATTTCTTGGTATTTACATATATCAACACCTAAATTTCATTTTTTTACATATATGACACATTATTTATGGATGAAAAGTTGCTCACTTTTAGAAGTTAAAACAATGATATTTTTGATGTGATATGATAGATTTGTGTGGCATAAATGCAAAATAATAAAGTTTTGTGTAAGATATGTGTTGAATCCAAAGTTGTCCTGTGAAGTGTTGAGAAAATAAGGGCGAAGAAAAACAGTAATAACGACACAAATCCAGAAGAACACAGAGATTTAACGAGGTTCGGCAAAGATGCCTACATCCTCGGGAGCAGAGCGGCGACCTCCTTTTCAATATTCAGAAAAGAATACAGAATACAAAATTCAACTCTCTCTAAGACCTAGGATTACAAACAGATCTATTTATAATCCTAGAGTAAACCCTACAGTATAATATGTAATTCCCAAATTACCCCTGTATCGTATAGTGGGGCGTTGACCCAACACCCCCAACCCACATAACGTAACTTCCCGATTTGGACAGATTCTTCCGCTTCGCTCCGCTCTGCTCCGCTTCGTTCCAGCGTCTGTCCCTATATGGTATATGAGCCATATCATAACATGAAGCATGCCCAAAGATCAAGAAAAAGAAAGAGACAGATGAGAACAAAAAAATAACACTCATAGACTTGCCTCTAGGGCCGAACTATCATATCACCAAACTATTTGACCCATTTTATATATCAAAAATAGCGGTTACATTGAGAAAGGGGGAGACTTCTCTCTATATGAGAACAATTAAGCAAGAAGAGCCCCTTTTTTACATGCTACGAGCTCCCTAATTATATGAGAAAGAAGACCCAAGTTTAAACTTACATGCTCTTGCCCCTCCTTTAATGTGACAGGGGAGTTATAGGTCATTATTATATTTTTATTAATGTCATATTTTAATAGAGGAGTAACAAGTTTCTACGACTGTTGTTTATAGTTTTCACTTTGATATGGGAGTTGCAGGTTCTTATGATGCATTTTTACAGTTCTCATTTGAATATGAGAGTTATAGGTCTTCATGATGTCTTTCAATAAACAATCTATAAAATACATAAGAATTGAAAGGTATGCACGCATGTAAACGCCCCTAAGAAGAAAAAAAAATTTCCTTGGACTAAACATGACCATCGCTTCAACATGCATGCATTCCAAGCATTATATGTTCATATATGAAATGTATGTTTCAAGAAAGAAAGAGTCTAAAATAGATTTTTTTATTATATTCTTTATTTACATTTTCCATTTTTTTCTAAATTTTTTTATGCAAAAAAATTCATATATATGTTTTTGAACATTTGTTCGTCTGCATAAAATATTTCTTGACGATTTTCTTTGATTGCTTGAAGGTATAAATTTGTTCTAATACAATAAAATCCTAAAATTTAATTGGAATTTATTACATAAATCACTTAGAAAAATCTTTATATGGTCAACAGAAATTCAAGAGCTAAGCTCAGAATGGGTTGTATAGATCATCATTTAATTATCATATGTTAAATAATTTTTTAAATATTTCTAATTAAAACATGAATAATTAAGGAATTTTTAGTCACAAATAATCGAAGCCTCAACCAGATTAATTAAAATATTAAAAGGTCCATTAAACAAAAACAAATTATCTCAAACAACTTTATTTATGTTTCCTTAAATACATGACTAATTAATATGATCTTTAATCAAAAAATTAAAGAACATTAATATTTTTTAGTACATTTTGTTGCAAGAAATAATATACATCATTTGATGTGGTATATATATAAATCAAACAGGAGAACGATCGACGAAGCGAAAAATAGAATGAGAAAAATCACATCAGAGAAGAACACACATATTTACGTGGTTCGACAAATAGCCTATGTCCACGAAGTTGCAGAGGATTTTACTACTTGAGGAATTTACATCAGTCGATCTTCTCGACTTACAATAGGAATCTTTCACTCTCACTTCGTTGCTCTCTCTTCTTCTCTCTCTGTTCTTCTCTCTCTACACTGAGATACACCGAAGAGACACTACACTGAGATACACCGAAGAAGATAAACTTACAAGAGAAATAAATTCAGTTTCTCTTTTGCCACAAGCCACCAAGAAGAAGTCAAGGGAGAACAATCTTCTTCTTCTTCTTTATTCTTTCATCACCGCAACTACTGCTTGTAGTATTCTTCCTTCTATTCTGAGGAAGCCTGAAGAGGAACACCGACCGTGACTTAAAAATTCTGAAGAAGAACCATCTCTTTTTATCGTGAAACTGGAGGAGGGAACAGTTAGAGAGAGGCGGGAGCGAGTGCTGGAGGACTGAAGTCGCGACTGCCCACGATCGAGCGAGTGATGACACCGATTAGCGAAACGGGAAAGGAGCACGAGAAATCGCGGCAGAGTAGTGAGAGCGAGGAGGGCGGACCGGGCTCATCTCAACAAATGTTAGATTAAGTACAAGCAATTTTACTCAAAAAAATGATTATAATCTGAATCTTTTAAGCCAAATAACCGAGAAGATCAAAGATAAGAAGATATATAAAATACACTGAAAAAGAAAAAATCAATATTACAGCAGCAATTACTCTTCTTCTTCCTCTTCTTCTTCTTCGTCCTCTTCAATTCCAACTTTTTCTGTCAGTTTCTCCATAGTTTCTGAACTGTACGTCATCACATTTACTTCTGCTGAAATCACGTTTTCCTCACCAGCATGAGACTTTATATTTGTCCATTTATGATCGTTTCTTGTGCTTGTTTGCATATATTTTAAAGCTCGCTCACTGATCATATTATGTACGGTTATGAACTGTAGAACTATATATGTGACTTAAATATGTTTGCTGGGGTTTAGATTTTATCTGCAGTGAGAGTTCAGAGATATAGATTGATCTACGTGTTTATAGTATCAGAGCATGCATGCATTTAGATTCGATTTGTCTGTCGACGTTGAAATAATAAGCTGTCTTCTGATCTTGAATAAATGAAGTACATAGATTCTGTCAGTAAAATTTATATGTACTGCCCTTTATATTATTTGTAGAGGGTGCAATAATTGGATTATTGAACTGTTAAGCACAACTGAACAATGCAGCATTTCATGATGGCTTTGCTCTATTTTGCAGAGATACTTATGGGATGTAAAATTTTTTTGGCCCTTACAAAAAAAAATTAAGAAAAGAAGTGATGGGAGATGAATGATTAGGTGGAATGCTCCATTAATTAATAACTAATACATTTTAATTGAACATTACTAAAGTTTTGTGCTAAAAAGTATTATTTTTCTGGATTTGAGAAAAAAGTATACTTTTTTTTTGTACCAAATTGTGATCAATCATAAATTTCCAAATTGCTTTCTCATGGTGTTCGTTGATTATCAAATCAAAGTTGCAATAAGAAAGTTGAAGATATACATATAAAACCATTATGAGGACTTAGGTCAAGATGAGGGGTGTGTTGCACTTATGAAAGTTTAGATGGAGCTTCATGAAAATAATCAAATCATTGAGGATTATCTAATATACTAGAAGTGCCTTGAGGCATACCAATCAATGAATATTTGGTGAACAATGATAATCAACTTCTTAACAACTATATAGCAATAATCAACTCTAAGCAGGACAGGTTGTATTCGCCACCCCTAGAATTGTTTGTAACTAACTAGAACCACATAAAGTTCACTAAAATCTTCTCCTTAGTAGTATATATACACTTAATTGTATAAATGTTGTATTGTGAGTGAATCAATTTCAATAGTACAGTACAACATAGAGGTTGCAATTTCTCAAATTTCTATTGTATACTTTCTATCTTGAACTGATGCCTTCTTTCTTTGGTTCTTATGGTATCAAAGCCATGTCTTTCATTCGAAACTTCTATATTTATTTCTCATTCTTCATAACTTTACGTCAATTATGTAATAGTAGCTAGGAGACAGATCTTCAACTATTAATACATCCATCAACAACTGACAAATTTATGGAAAATACGACCACACATTTTTAATATGTTGTCATAGGATCAACTTCACCTCATATACATTAATCAAATCTAATACATCATTCCAAAACTCAACAAACTCCAAATCAAACGATTGGATTCTTGATAGTGGAGCAACTTGTCATTCACGGTTATGTTGGCTTCAAATTTTTATGTCACTATTGTGGGGTGCCCACATGAATGGCTTAGGATGATTCAATGCTCCCCCGTAGCATCTCTTAGCTCAAGACACCCATCTGAGACCTCCGATATATGTTCGGGGCACGAAACTAAAGTTTGCGATGATTTGATCCCACCCGAGAGAACCTGCAGTTGGACTGACTCACCAAAAATATTGGACATGTTTTTTTGTACATTCTGGTGTTTAGGGGTCCCTCTGTATTTATTGAGAGCCTCCCCGGGGCCAAGAGAAGTCACAGAGCTCTCCTACATGCATTACGGGAAAATTAATGTTTGGAATGCATTACTCGCGCCATAGTTCAGAACGCTTGTTGGCGACAAATTCTTAGATCAATGAATGAGAAAAATACTCATTTTTAAAAATAGAGGATCATAATTTACTCATACGTGGTCCTTCATAGCTTTCAGATCAAGAAAACCCTCCCCCGAATGTTTCCGGTAAAAACAACATTTTAGGGGCTAGGCCGACGCGCTAAGCAAACACATGTCGAAAGCAAACGCATGCATTTAAGTAAGACAGCCTGCACTCTCCTTCTTACATCCCAACTACCTTCTCAATTATGGGTTGAAGCCCTTACTGGTGGTTCATATATAGCTCATTAATAGAAATCTCTCCCAAACATCCAATCACAAATCACAATATATAAGACAATATATTAACAACTCTACAATGCATCTTTTTCATATTTCTTAAAACTCAAAGACTATCACTACTATAATATCCAAAATCATAAAGTCGTTACCTTTAAGCATGTTATTTTTGATGAAACAATTTTTCCAAACATTCACTAGCCCGCATCACCTATTGTTTCCCATTATGTGCCTCCTTATATTGGCATCGTCACAATTATCCACCCATTTCTAAAATATTAATAGATCTCACGCAGAAAAAAATCTTTGTCACAACACCTGCAACCATAAATCAAGTACCCTCACACCACCTAAAACTACAAACCCATTATCACAACCATCTCTTACCTCCACCTTACCTATAAAGTCAATTTAGCCTAAAAAAAATCAAACATGCCATGCTTACCAAAGCACAGATAATCTCTTTCAAACCCAAGAGAATCCTTGATCTCCACATCACTACCTTTCCCCAACTTAACATCACTTGCTAGATTCATGTCATGAAATAACTTCACTAAAAAAAAGTCATGTACAGATAATACAGTACTGAATTACTTGCATTGCAAAGCCACGACACCTGGATTCTAGTTCCTTCTTCAAAATGAGTATAGTTGACCCCTCTCTTCTAGTCTACTAGCACATTGGAATTCATATGTTCCTTTGAAATTATGCTAATGATATCTTACTTACGAGAAATGTTGCATCATCAATGTTTAAAGTTCTCCACAACTTAAGTGTAGTCTTGCTCAAACAACTAGGGATGTTAATAATTTATGGGAGTTCATATACAAAAGAACCTTAAAGGGAATTTCATAAATCAAAAGGCTTATATAACCTCCATTCTACAGAAAATAGGACCAAAAAATTGCAAGTTCATAAATACACTGCTACCTAACATGTGAAACCTGGAACATCAACTCTCAATAGGAATATGTACATGCTACTCAATATCGACAATTAGCTGAGTCTATAAAATTTCTAACTACTACGAGGATGGACATAGCTTTTGCGGTTAACTTCCTATATCAATGAACCTCTCTTATATCATTTCTAACTCTGCAAATAGCTACTACACTATCTCAAATGTACTATACATCATGGAAGCCAACTTACTGGTGGATATTATCAGCTCAAAAGTAACTCAAATTTGGATTGTGTTGGAAATCTAGAAGATCACAGATCCACAACAAGTTTTTGCTCATTCTTTCTAGATAGTTTAGAAACAAATGATAGTAGCAAGATCATTTCCGAAGTGGAATACATGGCTATAGCAACCACACTTACAGATATAATCATGCTTCAAAGGTTCTTTCAAGAACTTCACATACTTATAGTTGTTACAACACCTGTTTATTGTGATAATACCTCAGCAATCACAATTGCCCTCAATCCAATTTTCCATGCTCGCTCAAAACATGTGGAAAGTGACCATCGTGTTGGTAGTGATCATCTTACCTCAATGGCTATTCAACTACGATACGTATCATCACAAGATCATAATGGGGATATACTCACAAAATGATTGCCATAACTTCAATTCATCAAGCTTCAAAACAAGCTCACAATCATTATACCATAACGTGAACTTGAAGAGTGATAGCAAACATATAGCAGCAATCAAATCTAAGCAAAGAGTGTGGTATTCTCCACTCCTATAACTATTTTTAATTAACTGAGACCACATAAGGTTCTCTAGAATCTCCTCCTTAATAGCATATAAGCACAAAATTGTTTTATTGTTGTCGTGTGAGTGAATCAAACTCAGTAGTGCAATACATCATCGATGTTGTAATTCCTCAAATTCTAGTATATGTTTTATGTCTCATACTAGTGCTTCTTTCTTCATGTTCTCACTTTTTACGTCAAATAATGATAATTTACTACAAGGTTTTAAATTTTGATCATATTTTGAATAGAAATAATGTGCATTCAATTTGTAAATGCTTAAATAAAGATGAACAGAGGGTGAACAGATGTAACGGATACAAAACTATTTTAATGTAATTTAACTAATACAATAATAATATTTTTACAAATTTAAAAAATAATATTTTAAATTATGACATTTAACTCTTTTTTAATATGACTCTAGATCAAAATATTTTGACACAATGTTTTAATTTTTTCAACTGTTTTTAATCAAATTTTTCGAGCCAAGTTTAGGTCTCAATTTTTTACATCCATAATCAATTCATACACGGTTGAACTGTCGAGTCTTTCAAACAAGTCAGTGAAGTCCGAATGTAAAATCATTTTTTCTTACACATAGAATCTCTAGAACTTAAATGCAAATATGAGGTCGCCTAAGTAGTTTAATTCATCATTTTCATCTCTTTGAACATTTTTCGTTTCTTCAACCTTTCATCCTATATATATATATGACGAGTCATAAAATAACAAAAAAAAGTTCATTTGAATTAAATATAGTTGATTAGGCTTATCTCCTTAATCTCCCTTAATAAATTGAACATCAATATTTCTTTGAAGGGGTCTAAAGCTAGGAAAAAGTTATCATTAAAATAGCTCTACTTAGCCAATTAATGGTATAAAATATGGAAAATGAAGCTTAGAACAATTCAAAATTTATGGGCCTTAAGAAATCCAATGTGAATCACTGGGCTGGAAACGATTAATGGGCTTTCCACGACAATAACTTGACATGGGAACTAAAGGGATATTTAAATTGATTTTCATTTTATCTATTTTGATCTAATCAAATTTATAATTTTATGATGGAAGCTTGAGATGTGATTGCTCAATTGGTTCCTTCATATTGTTCACCAATTCACTCACATTATGATAAATGAAGGCTATGAAATTGAATTTAAAGGCCGAATTAGAAGAAAGAAATCTAAGATTTAATATTTCAATTGACGATAAATTAGATGTTATAATAAACATTAAAATTGATTTGATTTGATTTAAATAATAATATAATAATAATGATATTCTTATCATTTTGATATGTAGTATTTAAAATCAAGACTAACTTGACCTTTTATCAATTTCTTATGCAATAATGCTCTCCATAATGTATTGATTATATAACTACTCACCAACACATATTTCAAAATTACTTTAAGAACAATAAATAAATAAATATTAAATCATGGCTATTAATTATTGACACAAATTTTGTTCCTATTGAATTTCAGGAAACTTCTTCCATTACGGAAAATATAACCATAATTAAGTGAGCCAATTCGAGTTTAAAGTAAACCTGAAAGAAGTTTGATGACATAATAATATTTGATTAAGATAATTTGTGCTACACCTGCATTAAATTTTTAATTTATATGGGCTTTGAAGCTAATTTGATGACATAATAATATTTACCTTTTACTCTATTATCAAAATGAGTTAAAACATATTATATATGTAAATATATATTAGACTAATAATATATTTTAGAAAGTTTAGATTTAATCATGTTCTTTGTTTATTGGGAATTTACTGTTATGAATGGAGCCTAGTTTTGTTCGCTCGCTCCCGCCTCCCTTTCGAGAAAGCCCGCGTCCTCCCGGTCACTTTCAGTTCACGATACCTGTTGCCGCTCCCGCTCGATCGCCAAACCGCTCCGACAGGCGCGATTCATCTGATCGCCCTCCTCTTTCACGAAACGGCGTCTCCCGCTTCCTCTCACGATAAAAGACTTCGGAAAACTTTTCTTGAAGTTTAGAAGTCACGGTTGGTGTTCTTCTTCGGGCTTCCTCGGGATAGAAGGAAGAGAAGTGCGAGAGGTAGTTTCTTTTGGTGAAGGAAGAAAAAAGAAGAAGAAGAAGATTGTTCTCCCTTGGCTTCTTTTTGGTAGCTTGTGGCTGAAGAGAAATAGGGTTATCTTCTTCGGTGTATCTCGGTGTAGAGTTTCTTCGGTGTATCTCGATGTAGAGAGAGAGAGAAGAAGAGAGAGCAGCGAAGTGAGAGATTCCTCTTGTAAGTCGGGTGATCAACTGGTGTAAATTCCTCAAGTAGTAAAATCCTCTGCAACTCCGTGGACGTAGGCAATTTACCGAACCACGTAAATCTGTGTGTTCCGTTGTATTATTATTTTCTGATGTGAATTTTTTCGTTCTACTTTTTCGCTTCGTTGATCGTTCAACTGGTGTATATCTATCTCACGCAACATTTACCTACATGCCATCCAATTCATAACCATTTACATATCTAGCACATGTATTATGATTTATATCACCCAAATTTCTTACATCACATGAAATATATCATCATTTTTAACTTCTTAAAAGCGAAATAAACCTTTTAATGCACACCTAAGTTGGCATGCATGTAAGAACTGAAATTCATGGGTTAGACATGTAAATACTTTGAAATTGAGAAATATGTTTATGAATCTTTATTTTATCTTTATTAATTCTGACTATATTCAATGATAAGGGGTCGAGGTCAAATCGAACCAACATATGGTATGACTTCGCCGAAAATCAAATAAATAATTTTGAAATGATTTTCAATTTGGATTAATTCGGGTAATTAATTAATAATTGTAATGGCAATTATTAATGCTCTTTGATTACCTCAGCTTAGCTAGCTCATTTGTAATTATTTTATTTTATTTATTTATTTATTTAGTGGGTTTCCTTGTAACTTGTTTTCTTCGTTAACCGGATATTGTTCTGTTCGTCTTTCTTTTATTTTTATTTTTATATTTATTTTTATGAAATAAATAAATAAATAATGAAATTAAGAATTTGTTGACTTAATATATTATTGAAAAGAGACTGGCGGTCATAAATCATCTAAATTTCATAAAAAAATTAAAATAAAAGGAAGATTTACATATATACCACTAAAATCATATTTAAGAATTTGTTGCATTTCACTTTTCAAAGTTTGTTTAATGTAAGAAAAAAAAAATTGAATTTGGGTGTTAGATATGTAAATAAATAAGAATCGAGTGGTATGTATGTAAATGCCCTAATATAAGAAAAAAATGCCTAGTCAGGATAAGACACTAAAATTACATCATAAATTAATATTAAAAATAAAAAAAAATACGAAACAGGTTTTCCAACGCAACTAAACTGAATATGTTGAATAAAACAAAGTCCGAAGCTTCAGAAATTTTTGGTTTGTATCGAGCATCTTCCACTCAGCAACCTCAGTTTGCTTAGTTCGTTTTCAACGCCTTCCAATGCCCTTTTTTTTTATTATTTTATTTTTCAATTGAAAATAGTTTTTTTACAATATTTTTGTACACGTTCCATTATTTATTTATTTATTTATTTATTTTATTTTATTTTGCACTTGAAGTAATTATTATATATACGTGCCGTGTACTCAAATTAGTTGGTCGGGAATCTGCTTGTCAATTGTAAGTCCCCAGCCTCTGGTCTGGTGTTCGATTCCCCACAGTGGAGGGTGTGGTACTCGTATTGTTCGGCGCATTGAGGATGACCGGGTTCGTATAATTGTCTCTGATCATTTCTTTGAATATATAGACTCAAGATATTATCCATTTGAACGGAGTTTTTCACCAATAATATCACTCGTTTTCTTCAATATTTTATTTTATATTTTAATGTTTGGGTTTAGTCCAATTACATCATTAGGGAGTGTTTGATTGAATGAGTCAAGCGATGGATGCTCGCTGCTTCCGGAAAAAATCAGTCTTTGGACTTACTTAGATAATTAATTAATTACAGAGATAAGAAGAAGTACTTTTAAGTTAATTAATTGTTAAAATTATTGAAAGCACGTTCTTAAGTGTTTTATAATTTTCAAAAAGAGTATGCTTTGAAAGTTTAGTTAATTAATTAAGAGTGATAAGCACAAGGATAAGTGCAATAAGACAATATGTAAATGAATAATTTGAATTTATAATTACTAGAAAAAGCAAAAAGAGGAAATAATTTTTACGATTTAATCAAATTTTGGTTAGATTCATTCAAAAACATAAAAAAGTATACCTATCAAGTTATTTAATTAATATATGTATACCCCTTAAGTTGTAATTGCATATTTGCATATGACTAGTTCAAGCATGATTATGTCATTTTTTTTTCATAAAATGTTGAATAATCAACACATAAGAAAAGCTAAATATATTTTGTTTCATGCAGCGAGGTAAATTTATAAAATCGTTGAATCCAAATTTGTCTTGTGTGGCTTACCTAAGGATTAGAGTGGCAGAGAGCTTGGAGCAGAAAAAGGGAGAGATAGAGAAGAGAAGAGAAAAAAATAGCACACATAGACTTGCCCCGTAGAAGTAAACTGGGTCATCCCCCCATTTTATATAAAGAATATAGGAATTGCAAGATAAGGGGAGAGCGATCTCTACAGAAGATGATCAATCTAGAGAAAATAAGCCAAAAGCCCCCCTCCTTCCCTTTCATACATGATATGATTCTGCTATATAAACGAAATAAAGGGACCGAGTCTAAAATTACATGCATGTTCTTGCTTTAATGGGGGAGTTACAGTGTATTATTTTCTTTTTTATGGTCAATGTTAGGGGAGTTATAGACTTTTATGGTTTTTTTAATATTAATAACTGATTTTTAGCACATTTTCGTCATCTATCTTTTTATCTAAATTGTTTGATTGTCTCGAGATTCGTGCAGATCGTTTTTGGGTACGTTCCCATATTTTCTCGCTCCTCGATAGCGACAATTGAGATTTGGATGGGAAAATTTTTAAAGCAAAAATACATAATTAGATAAATCACAAATAATACTCCTTATTTTAGCTCCCTCCGCGCTCCATCCAAGCATGTTTTGTGCTATTTCTCCTCTTCCAAAGCATTTTTTTCCTAATCGACTCTTTGGTTAGTATTGTATTGAGGTATTCGTTTGCTTTGATTTGGTTGTTGTGTTGACTGGCGACTCGGCTCCTAGGAAAATTGTCGGTCGTGGTATCGCTCAACTCGAATCTTAGTCTTCACTCATCCCATTTGCTTGATCGAATTGTCGATTGCTTGCTCATCTTGGAGTTCATTGTTTGTTGGCCCTTGAAGAAGAGTCATTTGTTTGCTTGCCCTGGAAGAGAGTCATTTGGTTGCTCGTCCCAGAGAGAAGTATTTATTTGCTAGCTCAGGAGGGGAGTATTTTGTTTGCTCATCTCATAGAGTAGTTTTTTGTTTTTAATGTCTTGTTCGCTCACTCAGAATCGAGTTCCCTAAGTGTCAGCTGAACCTAGTACAACATTAGAAAATTTTGTGGAATAGCACAAAATAAGTTATGAATTAACACTCCCTTTATTTACTGGATGATATGTCAGCAACTCAGAATTGACCGAACGGTGTTTTACAATACTCGCCTCCTAGCCAAAGCCTCTATGAAGACGACGAAACAATGTTTCCGACTCCAGATATGTCGTTGCATGAACTCCTTAACACATTCTCTGTCAGGAGTGCCTTTAAGATATAATTATCCTCGTTTGTGTCAATTTCTTTCTTGTTGTTAATGTTTCATGCTCACCACACATTATAAAATATTATGTCCAAATTTGTCTTGTGAGGTATGCTTAAAGATCATAGCGGAAAGGACCTTGAGGGAGAGAAAAAAAAAACAAAGAATAGAAAATAAATAATATAACACAAATAAACTTGTCCCGTAAGGGAGAACTGGAGTATTATCAGACTCTTTGACTCCTTTTATATATAAAATATAGAGATTACAAGAGGAAGGGGGGAGAGATCTCCTTATAAATTTTACTTTTTATATTTATATCACCCAAAATCTTTATATTACATAAAGTTTGTCATAATTTTAATTTTTTAAAAGTAAAATACATCTTCTCATCCATTGATATGATAGCATGCATGTAAAATTTAAAGGTTCGGTGTTAGAGTTGTAAATACATATAGGATTTCATGTGTGGTATACATGTAAATATTCCTTATATATTTCATTCAAATTAATTAAATTGTTTGTTAATTACTGTGTCTATGTATTAATTTATGTACGCAGTAACTTTATGTTTGAATAAGCAGTAAGAAACGTTACATATTATATTTTATCTTTCATTTTTATTCAAGATTTTATATTAATTATGACCTTCGAATATTTAAAATAGAGAAAAAAATATTAGATGCGGATGATGTAATAAATAAATAGATAAATTATAGATCATTGTTGAAGAATATGAATTTGGAATTTGTTTTATCTTCAAATTTTAGAATATTTTGCTTCTTCATAAATTAGTTCGATCTTGAAAATTTTTATTGATATTTAATAAATAAAAAAAAACTATTAATTTTCACGTACGATTAATGCCCAATAATTAGAAGATTTTTTGGCGCACAAAACCAAAGATTTGGAAGTTAGTGAAGTCCACCCTAAAAGTGAAAGATTCCATAAATAATGCACTCATGTTTATGTCGTAGACAAGTTTGCTTTACAATGATGCATGCGGTGTCCATTAGTGGGGGAAACAAAAAATTGTGGATGGGGAGAGAGAGATAGCATTGATTAAAGACTATTGTTTGTGTGGGGGAAAACAATGCAGAGAAAGGGCTCGTACAACAAACAAACAATCAAACACGATGTAATTTAAGTGATTCAGCACAAATGTCTGCATGAAGATGTTATTTCACTATCAATATTTGGGAAAAAAAGAAAAAATTGGTTGCATTAGTACTATAACTCAGAACTCTCAAATCCTCCATAATCCCTCGTATAAATAAGAGAGGATTAGGGCATACAAATTATGAATATTTCTAATATAATAAAGCTTATATATTTAGATCTCTTCAAATTAGGTTTTAGAATATAGAAAGATTATATATTTAGGTCTCCCCAAATTAGGTTACATAATATTATTATCCCTAATATACACAGTTCCTAATTTACAATAATTTGATTTGAATACTTTTCGTAAGAATCTCCATCTCATCTCTTACTTTCAGATAAGGGGGAGATGATCAAATGAGCTTCAGCACGACAACGAATGCAACAAGATTGTTGTCTATGTACTCCCTCTCCCGAAGGGATCAGGTCACACATAATTTTTCAAGATGTCTGCATGAGAAATTAATCATGCGATCAGAACGTGTGCTTGTTGCATTAATCAAAAATACAAAAATAATGCAAACTAAACAAAATGAATAGCATGATGGACTTTGTTTTTTTGGTTCTTTTTGAAGAATCGGAGTTGTCAGCATGTCTAATTATATGTCATCATATAATTCCCTTATTCGAATAAAATTTTCCTCCTGAATTAAATAAATACTTCGAAGAGGAGAAAAATCAAAAAGAAGAATATATGACAGCAAACAGACAAACAAATAAAAAGAAAAAAGCGGAAGACTTATATATGGGTTGAGAATATACATCCGAACAGGATCGGATTGAAGTACCTCGTAACATGACCATCACGAAGAGAATTCCTACATAAGTCACCCGTAAAAAGAACATTTTGTTCTCGGGTCAAGAGTCTTCTAGAGGAGCGTACACTTTGGTTAATCAAATTTTGGGGGATACTCAACAATACTCTTAATAAAAGAAGTTGCGGTTATATTTTCATGAATATGGAGAACAGACCATCAAATGGTGGTTATTCCGTATGGGAACGCCCCGATTCTTCAAAGCTCTCGCTAAGCCACAGGGCAGAGATTAAGTCCCTCACATCCCCTATAGGTAGCAACTTGTTGACATCAAAACCTATGAAATAACCAAAATCATCTCGACGGGAATATCACTAAACATCAGAGCTCATCGGGCTATAAGAGTAGAGGGTGAATCATCGTATCTCAAACAAGCGACAACTCAACAGATCATAAAAATGATGTCAATGAAGTAAAATGAGCGACAAAGCTCGAAGGGGCTCAACAAGAGGAATGGTAGAGTAATCCTAAAAGTAGAGGTAACCGAGTCGGGATACCACAGATCCGTCATCCCAAGCTATTAAGACTCTAAGTCTATCTGGTCGTGAAAGTAGACAACTCAATACGTCCAAGATCCTCAGTCAACAATCCATGAACTTTGACGTCCACAAAAACCTCGATAGCCTTAAGTTAAATAAAGACAAAAGTATAGCCTAAAGTGTAATATTGTAATCTCATTCTTTTTGTGCCTATATACTTACAAATATATAGTGAATTATTTTGAATAAGCTAGACCTTGTGATTTTTTCTCATTTCATGTTTTTTTTATGGTAAAAAATTTTAGTATCCCATCCCGCTACTTTTTTTATCTGTGTGTATTGGATTTTCATGGAACACTAAAAATTTAAATTACCGCTCAACCACCATAAATTTTTCGGCACACAATGATATATATGTTAGATTTTTTTATGCTAAAATAATCAACACTCTCAATCATCATGAACATCCCAACACCTAATAAAATTAAAAAAATAAATTTGGAATATTCTAAATAATACATCTTCAAAAAAATACTTAAAAACACCCTTAGTTTACACTTAACATAATCTCTTGACATTGTGAAGTCCTACCATACCAAATGATATAAAATCAACTTGAACTAACCAACCATCTCATAAATGTCCATTGGGCCTACATCAAGCCTACTAGCTTAGGACAAACGCACATATGAAGAGTTCAAATGGTGGTGTAATTGTCTTGTACCACTGAGATGGCGACGTTCAACCCATGCAGAATCTTATCTCATAACGCCATTATTCAAACTTAGTAGGTGAGGTAGCCTCCATCTACTTTCAACTCATATATTAATACCATACATTTTCATGCATACATTAATTTAAATCAGCAAATGTTGTGTATCTAAATATAAAACTTTAAATGTGAGATATGCAAATATATAAGAATTATATGCAAGATATGTAAATTTCCCTCAAATTTAAAGTGTCTTATATATTCATCCATTCGACACCTAATTATTATTATTATTATTATAATATATATATATATATATATATATATATATATATACTCACGGTTGTAGGCATTAAGTTGCATTAGTATATATTGCCTATAGCATGAAGGCTGTCCTATCAAGTACTACTGCAGGACATCACAATCCTTGAAATTGTTTTCAAGAAGAAGAAAAAATTCAAGTAATTAATTTGATTTGAATTAAAATATTTGTTTTTTTTTTTATTATCATAAGGTCATCCGTTTGGTCCAGGGACTATTGAGTAATGGCTGACGCTATTCTGATATTGAAAGGCTGTGTACATGTATTATTTACGTTTAACAAGTCTAAATATTTAATTTTTTTTTCTTAAAAATGACATTTCTGAATAATAATAATAATAATAATAATAATAATAATAATAATACAAAAATAAACAGATATTTGAATTATTTTTTTTCTAAATTAAGCTTAAGTTAAGAGATTTCTACATTATTTTTATAATCTTAATTCTATGTTGACCAAATAAGCTAGCTATTTTTTCATTATTATTATTATTATTACTATTATTATTATTATTATTATTATATTATGGCAATAATTAATTCAGGACAATTATTTTCATACTGTTGGAGATGAAATTTTCAACACGGAAACAAATTAATTAGAGGCATTCACAAACATACCATACTATTTTTATATATTTATATATCCAACTCGCAAGCATTCATATTATATGCATGCGCTCAAATCTTTACATCAAAAAGAAATTATCATTGTGGATAACTTCTTAAAAGATAAATATATCTTTTCATATACATACCAGCTAGGGGTGTGAACAAGCCGAACAAGAGCGAGCCCAGGTTTAGCTCGTCAAAAATGTGTTTGTGTTCGGCTCGTTTGCTCAGCAAGCGGAACACAAGCTGTTCACGAGCAAAAAGTAGTTTTGACAACCCTTATCACGTAGTCATAAGATGTTAAGGAATGGGGAAACATCATTTGAATCTAATTTTTTATTTTTTTTTTATTTTATTAATTAATACTTTTATAAAGTCAATTATTTTTTTAAAAAATACTACTCATCAATATATTGATGAGTAGTATTTCGAGCCAAAACGAGCCGAACACGAACAAACAACTTTTTGCTCGTGTTCGGCTAGTTAACTTAGCGAACGAGCTAAGCACGAGCTTCTTAACTAGCCGAACATGAGCTATTCGTGAACGACGAGCCATTTTGACAGCCCAAATACCAGCAAAGTGTTGTAAATATAAGTATTAAATTAGGTGTTAGATTTATAATACCATTAAATTGTGGGTATGTATGTAAGTTTCCTTGAATTTTAAATGGATTAAAATTTGAGTATATTTTAAGTAAGAGTTCAAATTAAGATATAAATAAGAACTCTATATGAAGCATTCATTTATTCAAGCAAACATTTCATTATTTTATTAATTATTCAAGCTAACAAGAGTGTTGATTGAAATTATATATATATATATATATATAATGTATGTATGTATATATATATATATGTATATGTATGTATGTATGTATGTATATAGAGATATGGCAAGAATATTTTTTAAAAAAAATGAGAATATAAATTTAAAAGCAATGTGTATTATTCTATTTCTATAATGATGTGTGCTACATAATTCTCAGCAACAAAAATATTGTCTTAGCTCAGTATTCAACACACACACATATAAAATGCCAAAGATAATAAATTTTGTAGATAGAAAAAGTCTCCGACTATTTTAAAATTGAGCTATAATATTTCTTCATATGGACTATTTCAGCCTCAATTTAAAGAGCCTGAGAACTATTTTGACACTTCTATTAACTTTAATACTAAAACAGCCCTATGTAAATAGTGGTGAACTATTTTGACACTTTTCTCAATTATAAATATATATATATATTCATATTCAAGTGGTTAGGTTAATGAGGGAACTCTCTTCATGTCAACTTTGACCTTTTATGTAGCCAAGTATTTAGAAGCAGCAGTTTGAATTTAAGAGATAAGCTTGTTATATGGACATCTCCAGCAATGTAAATAATAAAAAAATGACCAAAATTCATTAATCTTCAAAATATATGTCATGTAATTATGTCTTTTTTATTTACAGTTTTTTTCCAATTTATGTAAATAAGTTGTTTCTATAAGACAATTTTAAGCAATGTAGCGAAGATTTGATCGGACATAGAATCAAGGGAAGAAAAAGTTTAAAGCTTAATGGATTAATTGAGGTTGAACAAGAGCCTTAGCTGTATGACGTAATAAATATTTAAATTATTTTAAAATAATTTAATTAAAATAATAATAATATATTAATATCATTTAAATAAATAATATTTAATTTAAGACCATATTTTTAATATTTTGATTTAAGAAAATACTAATGATTTTTTTTTTAATAATATGCATAAAAAAAGGTCTAACAGAAGCCTCAGTACCGATATTGGCCATCAACCTTGATGAGGACAATAGGCAACAAAAACCATGAGGGTTAATGACAATGACAACCATCAAACTTATTGTCGATGGTACGTATTGATGTTGGTCACAACAATGCACATTGGCCTTAATAATAATGATGTTTGTGAAGGTTGATGTCAAGCTTGAATGACAAGGGAGTTGAGGTCGACCATTGGCGTGAACTTTATTCGCAATGATGGTCATAGATGCTAGTTTGGATGACATGCATCAACATTGTTAGTGATAGTGTCATCAATCATATTGAGAATGATCGGCTCTGTTGTTGGTGATAAACATCAATTTGGATGTTAGCAATATGCAATATGCATTATCACTAACATAATGAGCAATATTGGAGACATTGTCCTGCGTTGATCTTTTTTGTAATTACATTTGTCAATATTGATGTCAATGATGTGCATGATAAATGATGTTATTAGAAACAATAAAAAGAAATAAAGAACAATCTAAAACTCCATCTTCACCTCTTCTTCTCATCTCACATGGTCTCTCCAGAATTGTATGAATTCAAGGATTATACGGGACGCAGTAACATAAAGGATTCAATAGAGGTGTATTTGATGGAATGATTTTTTTTTTTTTTTTTGTGGAGTTAATTATCATTTTTGAAAAATAGATTAGGTTGTTCTGACTAGGGGTGTAAACGAGTCGAACACGAGCGAGTCATGCTCAGCTCGTGTTCGGCTCGTTTATATTTTGAGCTCAAAAAGTATGTTCGTGTTCGGCTCGTTTGCTTAAC
>NW_018165040.1:1375375-1375774 GCF_001263595.1 Phalaenopsis equestris
ACGAACACATCTTAGTTCGTGTTCGGCTCGTTAACTTATGGAACGAAATTAACGAGCCGAACACAAGCTTCTTAACGAGTCGAACACGAGTTGTTCACGAACAACGAGCCATTTTTACAGCCCTAGTTCTGACTCATTTTTTAAAAAAAAGAATTGGAGGAGAACTCCCGTCCTCTTACATTTAAAAGAAAATTTTATTTAATCTTACATAAAACTATATTTTAATTATTAAATATAATTATATATATTTAAGTTATAGAAATTTCGCCATCAATAAATTTAATTCAACTTTTATGCCTTTTTTATTTAAAAATCTGATCTTTTTCATTATGTACTGGTTGAAAAGACTTGAACTGATCAACGAAAATATTTCTCTTATTTCATATATATATATATATA
>NW_018165040.1:1375791-1395233 GCF_001263595.1 Phalaenopsis equestris
GATGTGCAAGCACAACAAAAACTGTGGAGGGGCAGACACAATTAAGGTTATATATATATATATATATATATATAACATCCAATATTTATGCATTTACATACCTAAAAGATTTATTTTTTAGATTTATACCATCTAAAATTATTCTATCTATCAAAAATATCATTATTTAATTTTAAAAAAATAATATGCAGCTTTTTCATTTGCAAATGAGGTGACTTGTGTGTAGATTGAAGGTTAGAAGATAGATATGTAAATACATAAAAATTGAGTGGTATGCATGTAAAACTTCCTTTCATGAATCATATGCAAATAATCACATAATATTAATACGATCTAAATTTGCATAAATTAATTGCATTTTTGTAGGGGGGTTTAGAAACTAATTTGGTTTGATCAACATTATTGGATTAAAATATAAACCAATTATTATTTATTGTGTCCAAAGTTTCTTAAATTTGGCGAAGCCATAACAACCATATAAAGTATTAATTAATTATTTTTTTTATTTCAATTGACATCCTCTGTCTATGCCTAGAGATTAGGATTATAGACATGGAAGAACTGCAAGAGTCTGCCGTGTCATTCCAGCCGTACTTATGTTAAGTCAATCTATATCAGCAACTAACTTTATCAAGAGAACTTCATTTGGGAAAATTTTAGACATATTAAAATTTTTATTTTCTTATATAACATTATATTCTATAAAAAGAAATACATTTTTTCATACTAACATTATACTGCGATTTAATTAATAATATATTTCATGAATAAGTTCTTAGCACTGGAATCCGATAGGACCGCTCTCGCTCAGTCGCGCCTGCTTCCCGCTCCTGTTTTTGCGAAACGGCGCCAACTCCCCGCTCCCGATCGTGAAAGATCGCAACCGCGACCTGCAATGTTGCGATAACCGTTGTTCCCGCTGCTCCCCGGTCCTGATTTGCGAAGTCGCGTCTCTCTGCTGTCGCGAACCTTTCCCTCCTCCCGTCTCCTTTAAGTTGCGAGCAGAAGAGAAAAAAGTTGGGAAGTCACGTTTTGAGTTTTTCTTCGGGCTTCCTCAGGATAGAGGATGAGTTCTTCGGGTTTCCTTGGGATAGAGGAAGATAAGAAGTAGTTCCTTGCGGCAGAAGAAAGAAGTAAGAAGAAGAAGAAGATTGTTCTTCCTTTGCTTCTTCTTGGTGACTTGTGACAAAAGATAAATTAGATTTATTTCTCTTGTAAGTTTGTCTTCTTTGGTGTATCTTAATGTAGAGTTTTCTTCGGTGTATCTCGGTATGGAGAGAGAAGAACAAAGAGAGCAACGAAGTGACAGATTCCTCTTGTAAGTCGAGGTGATCGACTGTTGTAAATTCTTCAAGTAGTAAAATCCTCTGCAACTCCGTGAACGCAGACAATTTGTCGAATCACGTAAATCTGTGTGTTCCGCTGTGGTGTTAATGTTCTTTTCTAGTGTGATTTTTTTCATTCTGTTTTTTGCTTTGTTGAATGTTCTCCTGTTTGATATATATATATAGATCTCTAAGCAACATAAGTAAGTAATTAGTTGTGAAATATGTAAATACATAATATTTATTTTATTTTATTGGAAGATTTATATACATGCCACTCATTTCTTAAGTATTCACATATAGACTAAAGTGCCTAAATGATCCCCAACTATTTTAACAGGTCATTTTAGTCTCAAAATTTATAAAAATGTTTAAATAATTCCAATGAAGGACAATTATGCTTAATTTTAAAATAATTAGGGACTATTTTGAACTTTTTGAACTTTTGGGACTAAAATAGCCCTATTTAAATAGTTAGGGGCTATTTTGGCCCTAAAATTTAATTTGTACAAACATGTCAACTTAACTATGAATTAGAAGGTACTTTCACTTTTAAAAAATTTAACTAATGCTATTTTGAATGTGATATGAAAGATTTGGGTGGTATAAATGTAAAAAATAAAATTTAGATGTCATATATGTAAATACATAGGAATATATTGCATGGTATATGTGCCAATGTTTGTTCCCCTTAGTATTAAATGATCTTTGCCGATTCTGCTGATGGGTTCAATTTATATAATAACTATGAAAAAATAGAAAAAAAAACGATAAAAAAAATGTAATTAAAAATAAAGGCTGTCACATGAAGAATATATTAAAAGTATTTATTTATTCAGGTTTTCCTAATCGTAGAAGTTATAAATTCTGCAGCGGGCAATGCTTTGAAGCCACAATTTCTTAAAAGTAAAATAGAGTGGCAAGTATGTAAAAACTAAAGTTTAGGTGCTAGATAAGTAAATATATTAGAATTGGGGTATTTATGTAAATTTTTCATTATTTTTTGTTAGAGCTACCAATTTGAAGGCATATTGAGGTTTTAGATATGTAAATACATAAGAATTAGGGATGTAAATGAATCAATGCATTTAAAGAACAACTCGAATTTTACTCGATTAATAGTCCATCACCTTCGTTCAAATTAGTAAATAAACAAGTTTGAACATTTTTAAAAGACTGGGAGCTTCAATAAATAAAATTTGAGTACAGTCCAACTCGCTTGTTGAAAATCATTTAATGTTCAGCAAGTAATTTGTTAAATATTTTATATTTAAATAACAAATTATTTAAATAAAATTGATTAGTTAAAACTTATTTAGTTATTTATTTAATAATAACATAATATAATTAATATCAATGTACATATAAAATTAAATTTATTTTTTTTTTCAATGAACTAATTTGTTAGTCATTATTTATGTTGTTTGATTGTGAAAAAAATTTAAAAAAATAAATTTATGACTTATATATATTATTTTATTTGATATTAACGAGTTAGATGTTAATTGAAATCTATTCAATTATTTATTTAATTAGATTCATAATATCTTTTGTAAATAACATTACATAAAAAATTAAATGTCCATTTAAATTTTTTTACTTTTATAATACCGAACATAAATAAAGTCTGTTAATATTGGATCATTAGCTTATGACTTAATATATTTACTTAACTATAATAATTATCTTAAGTCTAGCAAACCATTTATATACAACCATCTGTCACCTCCCAAAAAAGCTCTTCAGAGTGGTGGGCAGCCCGGGACTTACATATTGTTTTTCGGCCCTACACCTAATCGATGTGAGACTTTTTTGTCTGTGACACACTGTATCCTATGGGCCTGTGTTAAGACTGTATGAGCTAAATTCTGTTTCAATATTTTGCTTTCACTTTACTAATTTAATATGAAAAAACATGTACAAATAAAATATTTAATTTTACATAAAAAATTAAGTAATTATTTGAATTTTTTAATTTTTAAATTAATATAAATAATTCTAGTGAACATTAAATTTTTTAAACAAATATAAACATATTTTTGGAACTCATTTTAAGTTAACATGAACGACTTAAGATTTGATGAAATCAAATTCAAATTATGCAGCTGGATCACGACAATTAAGAATTGAGTGGTATGTATGTAAATGCCCCTAAAAATATCGTTGTTAATTAATTTCTATTAATCAAAACGTAACATTCCCTTAGCGACCTAATTATCCAGATTGCTCTTGCCTCCATTGATTCCCCACTTTAATAAGACACGTCTACATAAGTGGCGCCCTTCTGTTCTATAATTGTAAAGCCGGCCGGACGGTAGAGTTTTGTAAAACCCACTTCTCTCTCTCTCTCTCTCTCTCTCTCTCTCGTCTCTCTTCTCTCTCTCTTACCCGAGGGGTTCCATCATCCATGGGGCTCTGTGCTTCTTCTGAGTCTGTGCAAAAGAGAGAGAGAGAAAGGAACGTTGCATACTGTCATGGCGATAGAGGAACTTCAAGGCTTGCTTCTCTTTACTCTCGGCAAGGAAAAAAAGGACCGAATCAAGACTCTGCAATCCTCTATCAGGTATGAGATTCATCTGCCCCTATATTTTCTTATCACTGAACTTTAATTCAAGTTAAAGAAAAAAAAAAGTTGAAATCTCGGTTTCAGTTTTCTTGTTTGTGTCGGAAAGTTTATGCAACAGGATCAAAGTGATCCGAATACTTGGGTTTTCTTGGATCGAAGTGATCCAAATCCATGATTTTCTTACTCAAGATTCCAACTTCTTGGGAAAAGTTGTAAAATTTGAGTTTTTTTATTGCGTATCTTCTTGATCTGGGGATCAAAAAGAAATTTTTGCAATCTTTTACTTGAGATCCTAGTCGATAAGGACTCCCTGAAATAAATATTTAGGTTTTGTGACTGGTATTGGATTCAGTTTTGTGTGGTTGCTAAAGGTTTAACAGAAAAATATTATTTTTGATAGAGTGACACGCAAATGATTCTCCTTGTTGATAATTTCATATTTTGGAGAAAGTTTGGTTTAAATTCTCTCAACCATGTGTTATTATTCACATGGCCCATTCATAAATCATTTATTGTGTTTTTTTATTGGAAATATTCTTATGAATATCTGCAACATAGACATGTGGGTGACAACAAATCATAATTGTATAAATCAAACGAAGAAAACACCCAACTTGATAAATCTCTGTCTTCTTCTAATATAGAGCTAAACTATGGCGACTAACTTGAGAGCTGTCCTTCTTTGTTCGAATTGAAGGGGTTTGGGATGGAAGATGGCGTGTTCTGTGGAGTTTTTGATGGCCATGGAAGAAATGGTCACATAGTGAGCAGGCTAGTGAGGGACTCTCTTCCTTCTCTGCTGCTCCAGCATCGCCATGACAATGCCTATGATTCGAGTGACTGCGATGACATGAGCTCCATCGATGAAAGGCTCAGCTCGGCGTCCTCGCCGGAGCTTTTCGATGAGTGGAAGGAAGCCTGCATCAGCGCATTCAAAGCCATGGATAAGGAGATTGAGCTCCACCCTAAGTTAAACAGCTTACATAGTGGAACCACTGCAGTAACCATCATCAAACAGGTAATAAAGATATCAAAGCTTACATCTTTATAACAAATGTCAGCACAACAGCTTCTGAATTCTCATAATTTTGCAGGGAAATGATTTAATTATCTCAAACCTCGGTGATTCAAGGGCTGTAATGGGAACCATCTCAGAAGAAGGCTACTTGAAAGCTGTTCAGCTAACAACAGATCTGAAACCCAATGTTCCCCGTAAGAAAACTCTACTTACCATTTGCTTATATACTTGCCAAGCGTGAACTCTAAGCCCTGGACTCTGTTATCCAGATGAAGCAGAGAGGATAAGGAAGAACAACGGTCGAGTTTTTGCACTAAGGGATCAACCCGACATACAACGAGTATGGCTACCAGATACAAACTTCCCAGGCCTTGCCATGGCCCGTGCTTTCGGAGACTTTGAACTTAAGAACTATGGCGTCATTGCAATTCCTCAAGTCTCGTATCGCAGGTTAAGAGAAAGGGACCAATTCATAGTTCTGGCAACAGATGGGGTAATGGATTAATTGGTCGGCCTCCTCCTTTCAGTTCATTTTGATCATAATGGTTTCTAAATTATCTTTTTGCTGATGTTGCAGATTTGGGATGTTCTTAGCAACGAACAAGTTGTGAAGACTATTTGGTCGAGTTTTTTGAGAGGAAAGGATCCATCCAAATCAGTCGTAAAAGCAGCCGTTAGAGAGTGGAAGCGAAAGTATCCATCTCATAGGGTGGATGATTGCTCTGTAGCTTGCGTGTTCTTTGATGAAAGATGAAGATTGAGGAGGTATCAATGGAGTACAGAGAGCTTGAAGATTAACTGCAGTATGAATGGATGAAGAAGATGATTGCTGCTGCATGTTGTCTGTATATATGGTTTAACGGCTAGTTTTAGGATCGTCGTTACTTGTTTATTAATGAGATTTGTTGGAGCTTGTTTTTTGATGGTTTGGACTGGGACGATTGAGCTTGTTGTGAGCTCTCTTTTATTGTCTTGAGTACAGCAATGGTGTGAGCGGCAGAGTTTCTGATGATAGTTCTATGTGCTAACATGCAGTTTGTATGTACATATTTGGTTCTAACATGCAAAGCGAACTAGTTCTCTTATTACTGATTTTGATTAATTATTAATTTTTAAATTATCATGATTATATTTGTTTAAAGGTTGAAAAATGGGGAGCAAGGCTGAAACTTAAAAGAAGTGTTTTTGATAGTTTTGTGTGCAAGTGTTTTTAAGCGTGAATTTGGCAAGTTATGGGAAGTTATCATGTCCAGATGTTGTCGGCGGTCTGACCACACAAAATGCATGTTGACATGGTTAGATGATCGCGGTTGTACAGATAAGTGATTCACCTGACATAATAATAAATTCATATCTGCAAACTCTTAGTTCCGAACAAGTTAATATACATATAGTGAAACAATCTTAACAATCGATGGGTCAATTTATAGATAGTACAATTCTGCTTTATTAAAAGCAAATAATTGAGGCAAGGCTCGTACCAATCAGCCAGCAATTTTGATTTTTTTTTTCTTAATACGCGGAATGGAAGCCATTTGTTGGTGGTGACAAGTTTTTAATAAGAATCTAAATATTTACAGTGATTTTTTTTCTCTTAGTTCCGAACAAGAAAAGGAATGGTCGGAGGTTATTATACGGGCTCGGGTCATCTCTCATTTTCTTATAAATGATTATATATATAATTATTTTATAAATATCCACGGAATAAAAACCCCTCATGTCGGGGGTTTGAATCTATTCTGACACAATTGGCCTCAAAGACGTGGTACTCGAATTGTTAGGCATATTAGAAATGGTTGGAGGATCCTATAATAGCCTTTGGCCATTCCTTTTAAGAATAAGGAATTTTTTTATAAATATTTTTATTATAAAAATGTCGTTATTAATGATAGGATGCTTGTCCACATTCGCAATCCATGTGCTCTGATTTTATCAATCATGCTTCTTTTTTATTATAATCATTCATTATGTAAATGAACTTATTGTGACATATCGTTTATTCTTTGATTTATCCATGATCAGAAACTTTTTTATGTATTATGTTATATTGTTTCTTAGGCTCAATGTACAAAAATTCTTTCTTTCCACAGCTTTTTGACTTGTACTTCTTTTAGTTACAGTTAATTATTTTTCATTGATACGTGTTTTGTACTTCTAAGCAACTTATTAAATTCTTATAATATACTTTGGCCATTAAAATTACATCATATGAATCCCATAATTAATATAGAGCCATCATATTGCTTAAATTGATGATCTCCTCTTATGGTGTTCTAGCAAATAATTAAATCTATATCTGAATTATGCAAAAAATCCCTATGAAAATTTTGAGATTACTTAACTTAATGTTTATTCATTGATTTCTCTTTTTAAGCCATGCCTCTTCTCCATTTTCCTTCCTTCTTCTTTCTCTTGCATTTTCTTTCTCGATCAACATCTTGGCCAGAGAAACAAAGTGAAAGAGCGAAGCGTGGTGTTGCACCAACGTTGGAAAACTCCATGTCCCGAGGGAAGCGAAGGCCGGTACTTGGAGCATCGCCGAAATCTCTTCACGACGAAGAGAGCTTCTTCCCGAGCAACTGTCGAACTTTGATTAACCATTGCAATGGTATAATCTCCTCAACCTTCATATTTTTCTTTCTTAGCCAGCCCTATGATTAGATTTTGCTAGGTGTTGTGGGTTTGGTCACCCACAAAAGACAAGTCTGATCGGTCGCCCGGTATCGTCCAGTTCAGTAGATTGCTCGTTATCGGACGGTTCGATTGACCAAACGATGCCGACCAACTCAACCTTACACCTTTTGATTGGCCAGCTTTGTGGGGTCATCGTGGATTTGGTTGCTCAAGCTACGCAAGTTGGTCGTCCGACACTAGTCGGGACGACCATACGCCTACAGATTGGTTGTTTATTTCATATAGGAAGCCCTAGGTTAAGAAACAAATTCGTGGTCATTTCATTTACGAATCCAAGCAACTTCACATTACAAGTTTTAGCCCTAATCTTAGCATGTCGGAATCCCAATTTCCAATGGTTTTGCCGCTTCCAACCTTCCACAGAGGGGTTGAAATAGTTGGATCTTGAAAAATGAAAAAAAAACTTTGTAGCTAGCTCATTCTACAGGATGGTGAAGGGATTCTAGGACGGAAGAACTTTGTAGACAGTCTCTCCTATAAATGGTGAAGGACTTCTCCTACGAGAAATCGAAGGATGAAGTTCTCCACATTCCTCGCCAAGGCATATGTGTCGCATATCGAAAGTCATTTGAGATCCCATGTGAGATTGATAGAACTAGTTCGACAATCATCGAGTATTTTGGGTTGCATTATATGTGTGTTCATTTGTTGCATTTTTGCATGTGGAGCATATCCCATATTGTACGCATGATAGTGTGAGCACATCGGTTTGATCGACCACCCCGACATGATTGACCGATCGTCTTGGGCTTGATCAGTCGTAACGGGTTGACCACCCACTCTTTTTAGTTCAGTCGATCGTCTGGATTCAATCACTCACTTTGTGTTTGATCGAGCGTCCTGGGCTGATCACCTGCTATTTTGGGATCGTTTTACTACCCCGGTTCGATCACCTCTTTTAGGTTTGATAGGTCGTCCCGAGTCGATCACCCGCTCTTTAAGGTTTGATCGACCGCTCTGGTTCAATCACTACTTTGGGTTGGATCGATCATCCCGGACTGATCACCCGCTCTTTTGGGTTCGATTTGGGTTTGATCGGCCATCCCGAGCCGATCACCCGCTCGTTTTTGTTTGAACGACCTCCCCGCTTTGAGTTTGACCGGCCATCCAAGGCCGATCACTCGTTCTTTTGGGTTCGATCGACCACCTCAGTTTGATCAACCACCGCGGTTCAATCACCCGCTTTGGGTTTGATCGGTCGTCCCCTATCAATCACACACTCTTTTGGGTTTGATTGATCGCACTGGTTCGATCACCCACTTTGGGTCCGATTGACCCCCTACCCAAATCGAACCATTCCCCGAGTTAAGACACAATACAAATAGAGAACAAAGATTTCTCATAATTAGTTTGGATTTATGTGAGAAAAAATATACTATGGAAATTATACATTTATCTAGAGGTTTGCTGGAGAAGTAAAGAGAGAACAAGGAGGATCTCAATATGACTTTTATTGATTTAGAAAAAGCTTACAATAAGCTTCCAAGAGAAATCCTTTGGAGAGTTTTAGAGAAGAAAAATGTTGATCTGAATTATATTCAAGTCCTTAAGGATAAGTATACTAGAGTTGTTACTTGTGTTCGAACAAAATAGAGATTGACCAAGTATGTTTCTATTTCAGTTTGATTACATTAGCGAGAGGCTTTAAGCCCATATTGTTTTGCTTTAGTTATGGATGATCTTACTGGATTGGTGATATTCTTCTTGTGGATAAAACTAGAGAAAGAGTATAAGAAAAAAACTTGAATTATGAAGGTTTACATTGAAGACTAAAGAGCCTCATTTGAGTAGATATAAAACTAAATACATTGAATATAATTTTAGCAGAGTTGTAACTATGAGTAATCAAATTATTAAAAGGTGTGAACCTTTAGATATCTCGAGCCTATTGTTCAAAGTGATGGTGTATAGATGACGACGTTATTAGTAGAATTCATGTTTGTTGGTTGAAGTGGAGGAATGCATCTGGCATATTGTGTGATAGAAACGTACCGCTTAAATTTAATGAAAAATTTTATAAGATAATGGTGAGTTGTAACTATGAGTGATACGAAGGATGTTCTTATTGGACATTTATAGGAGAATGTACCTTGGTGTATGTTTTTGTCTGATGATATTCTTCTTGTGGATAAGACTAGAGAAAGAGTACTGGAAAAAAAAACTTGAATTATGCATGTTTATATTATAGTCTAAAGACCTTCGTTTGAGTAGATCTAAACTTTAATACATTGAATGCAATTTTACTAGTATTATCTTTAGTGATAGAGTTGTAACTATGAGTGATAAAATTATTAAAAGGTGTGAACGTTATATTGTTCCAAGTCATGTTGATATAGACGAGGATGCTATTAGTAGAATTAAAGTTTGCTGGTTGAAGTGGAAGAATGCATCAGGCCTATTATCTGATAGAAAAGTACCACTTAGACTTTAAGGAAAATTTTATACGATGGTGGTGAGACCAGCAATGCTTCATGGTGATGTTGGCATTTAAAAAAAAAAGCATAAAACAAACTTAAGCGTTGTTGAGATGAGAATGCTTAGTTGGATGAGTGGCTTGACACCTAGAGACAAAATACGAAATGAATATATTTGTGATAAGGTTGGTGTAGTTCCAGCGGTAGACAAGATTAGAGAGTGACGTTTAGATGGTTTGGTCACATTAAACGTTTACCATCTGATGATTCAGTTGGGAGAGTAGATGTTTTAGATTTGACTATGTTAAGAAAAATATAGGTAGACATAAAGTAACTTTGGCATATTGTATAAAAAATCATCATAATCTATCAAACTTAATAAAAATATGACAATCGGTAAGAAAAAAAAGATTCATGTAGCCGACCCCACTTATTGGGATAAAGACATGTTGTTGTAAATTTAATACCAGCACAATTTTTATTGATTATCACTTAAGTTTTATTTTATTTATTATTTACTATAATTCTAGCTTGAATTAAATATTATTTTCTCCCATTCAGACTAAACAAGCCGATTTGTGAGTCGGCTCAAGCTCATAAAGCTAAGCTTGAAACTGAGCCCAAACTCGAGCTCAAGCTCAAATAGAGTAAAACTCAAGTCCGAAGGGTCATCTGAATGTAATCATATTATCTTAGATTACATAACTGACTAATCCGGACCTTCAAGAGGACCCGGCCTGAGCTCTACTCATTTACAGCCTGAAATGTTGAGGGCTTGGATATTGAAAGCACATCCCCAAACAAACTAGAATATCGACCCAAAAAAAAACATGTAGGCCAGACTAGAGCGCCCCCCGCCCTCCTCCCCTTCCGACCAGGAGACTCCAAGCGGAGGTATGGAGAACCTCCCTCTTCCCATTCTTGTCGAGATACTAAGTCGGCTTGGCGACTCCACCGACCTCGCTCGCTGCCGCCTCGCTTCCCGAACCCTGCGATTCCTATCCTGCGACGTCCGATCCATATCCGTGGTTTGTTCCCGCGAACGCTTTCTCCGATCTCGCGCTCCCGCGACGAGGGACTTCATTATCCCCTTCCGAACCCTCGTCCTCAATCTGCTGTCCTTTTTGTCGGGAAGCGAGGGAGCCCTCCGCTCACTCTCTATCTCCGCGGAGGTGCCCGATGCCGCTGGTGCTGATGAGGAGGAAGATGATGTTGGCTTTGATGATGCCGATGATCTCCACCTTACTTCTGCTGATTTCCTCTCTCAGTGCCTCCCATCGGTTGCATTAGGGCTGACTTCCCTCTCCATTGGGGACTATTGGTGCCAGGCCTGCTGGCGGCCTTCGACAGCATTGCAGGTTATCTCGGAACAATGTGAGTTTTTTTCTTTTTTTTACTAATTTTTATTTGTACTCATTGTTTTCTTTGGTTGAAGCTGCATTTGGTAGGTTTGAATGATTTGATCTACGAATTTGCTGATTTAAATAGTTTCAATTATAAAATTAAGAAAATCTAACAGGAACTATTTTTCAAATGAATCTCCATTGAGCCAGACTTCAGTTTGATTGGTTCGGTTTGATTTAGATGAACGAAAATATAATTTACCTTAATAATGAACCTTATGGAAAAATACTTAGTGATCTTTATTAAAATTTAGAATTTTGGCTTGTGGAATAAACAATAGTCATTGATTTATGTCACATGTTTATTTACTCTGACTTTAGTGATTTATTGTTTGAAGAAATTAATATAATTTGGTCTTTGATTTAATTGGTTCTACAAAAGACAAAACTGAACCAACCACCAAAAATCAAAGAAAGTCAAAATTACAACCAATAATTGAACTAATATTTTAGCAACCAAGAAAAATAAACCAAATATGTTTGGTTTGGTATGATTTTTTTATTTTATTCTCTATTAGCTTTTTGACATGTTTTTTTGGAACTACTCTTACTTTTTTGGCATCTATTGTAGTAATAATATCTACAAATAAATATCTTAAAAGAAATATGTTAGCGGCTCCTTATGTGTTTTTACACCTAAGAGTTTCTTCAATGCTAAATTCAATAATTGAGCAATGTTGTCTAATTCATAATACATAGTGCAATAATCTATTGTGAGATTTCTAATGAATTCTCAGTTGCTTGAATCAATTTTTACATGTCAAAGCCTCAAAATTAGTTTAGAGATCATCACAATAGTCATAGTTGAATATGGTGCTTTTATGTGCACTTTGAGGTCAGGAACCTTATTACTATTTTAAAAGGAAGGTAGTTTGCTAACCTCATTTTTGGTCACCTTTCCCTTCTTTGGCCTCTGGCCACTCCTATCTAGACACAGGATTCCTTCTCAATACCCCTAGGTAGTTGAGCTGGCTTTGACCTGATCTAGTTGGCTAGGATTAGGTCAGGTCGTCCCCGGCCTGGCTTGGTCTAGTTGGTCTCAGGCCTGGCTCAAGGATTGAGTTAGCTTAGATAGGCTTAAGTCAAAATTAAAATTAAAATTAAAATTAACTCAAATTTACAACTAATTAAATACTTAAATTTGAATTAACTATAAAGTATTTTAAAATGGACCCCAACTAAAACAAATTTGAAGTTAAAATTAAAATTGAAATTCACTTATCCAAATTCAAATTAATTTAAAACCAACTAGAACAAAATTAAATCAAACCAAATTTAAATTAATTAAAGCCTAAATTAAAACAAAAACTAAATATAAATAATAAAAACAATAAAAGTAATTTTTAAATTGAATTAAATTAAACCTATAATTAAGCTAAATCATAATTTAACTAAGAGCAAACCTAGAACAAACCAAATTTAAAACCAAACAAAACATAAAAAGAAGGAAATGAATATTTTAATATCTAACACCTAAATTTATTTTTTTACATGCATGCCACCTTTTCTATACATGAACAAATATTTATATCACTTTTAAATTTAAAAGGGTGGTATAATATAAAAAATATATTGTTTAAGTGATAGATATGTATATATACAAGAGGTCGGTGGTTGGTATTTTAATGTGCCATTAAAAAAGCTAAGTCTAAGCCTTTTTCTAAACCCTGCGCCTTGTTCCAATCCTTAAACTCTTAATTTTTTTATCTTTGCCCTTTGATTTTAATCAAATAGAAATGGATATTAAAGCCTAGCAAGTCTTATAGATGCCCTAGGTGTCAATTTTTGGATTCTCATACTACCTTGCTGAAATGGGGTCTTCTTCCTCTCATAACCAAAGGAATCACAAGCTTCCCCTTCCTCCTTTTTTTATTTCCACCCTTTGATTTTAATCGAAGAGAGAGGTGGTTATTAAAGCCTAGCAAGTCTCATAGAAGCCCTAAGTGTAAATTTTCAGATTTCCATACCACACAGTCGAAATGGGGTCTTTTTTCTCTCATGTCCAATGGAATCGCAAGCTTCTCCTTCCTCATTTGGTTCGCAAGCAAGGAAGCTTGCTCACCTCACAACATTCACACCAGGAACCACAACATTTCTCTTTTCTTCACCCTTCCAACCGAAAGCAACAAGGGAACAACTCTTCATTCACATAAATTAACAATCTAAAACTCTCATTTTTATGATTTCGGCGGAGCAGGACCAAACTCATACACACTCTCATTTGATTCGAACAAAGGAACTAATAAGCAAAGAACAAAAAACTCATGTTGCCCCATATCCTCTTCATTTCACAAGGTACACATTTCTCCAAATAATTTTCTTTTTTAATATCTTAATATGAATATGTTATGAATCTTGATGTATTTTATATGAATTTGTTTTTATAATCTTAGTGACTTAATTATGTAATGATATTTCATTTGCACTGACTCAAAATATTTTTTTAAGTGAATCAACTTCATTTGACTTCATATACATTAAAGAGTTCATTCATATGCATGGTATCATGTTTGATCTTTTGAACATTGCTAAAATTCTGCATATATCTTGTTGTGAGTTTGTTGAAATTCAGCTACCAAAGATGCCTAAAATATGTTTGAACCTTGTTGAATTTCTGCCGCAAAATAGCATTTAAACTTGGCATAAATCCTGTCAAAATCCTGCTGCAAAGCTAACTCCTCTATCCCTCGCTCAAACGTTGATTTAAGGCCATCCAAATGTTGCTCAAATGCTAGCCAAAATCTGTTCAAACTGTCACATAAATAACTTACAAACTTGTTTTAATTTTTTCTCAAATTTAGCCATCATTCACCACTCCTTATTACCTTCAACAGCAAAATAAGAGATTGAAAACTTATTTATATACTACATAATTCCTATGAATTTTCATACATGACATCTAAACTTCAAGTTCTTAAAGGGGATGCGCAAGGGTGTGCAAATTATAGAGGAATTAAGTTGATGTGTCATACTTTAAAATTATGGGATAGGGTAATTGAACATAGATTAAGACGTATTATAAAGATTTCTCATAATCAATTTGGATTTATGTCGGGCAGGTCTACTATGGAAGCTATACATTTATTGAGAGGTTTGATGGAGAAGTTCAGAGATAATAAGGAGGATCTACATTTGATTTTTATTGATTTAGAAAAAGCTTACGATAAGGTTCCAAGAGATATCCTTTGGAGAGTTCTTGAAAAGAAATGTGTTGATATGACGTATATTCAAGTCATTAAAGATATGTATACTAGAGTTGTTACTTGTGTTCAAACTGAAGGAGGATTGACAAATTATTTTCCTATTTCGTCTGGATTACATGAGGGATCGATTTTAAGCCCATATCTTTTTTGCTTTAGTTATAGATGGTCGTACTGGACATTTATAGAAGGATGTACCTTGGTGTATGTTTTTTGTTGATGATATTCTTCTCGTGGATAAGACGAGAGAAAAAGCCCAGGAAAAACTTAAATTATTGAGGTCTAAATTGGAGTTTAAAGGCTTTCATTTCAATAGAACTAAAACTGAATACATGGAATGTTATTTTAGTAGTAGTAGCTCTAGTGATAGAATTGTAATTTTAGATTTTAGGAAGTGTGACTTTGGGTGATCAAATTATTAAGAGGTGTGAACATTTTAGATATCTTGGGTCTGTTGTTCAAAGCAATGGTAATATAGATGGGTATGTTAATAGTAGAATTCAAGTTGGTTTAAACCCTATTCTTTCTAAATTTTAAATTTTCGGAAAAGTACCACTTGACTGAAAAGAAAATTTTATAAGATAGTGGTGAGACCTGCAATGCTCTATGGCGCTGAATATTGGCCTTTAAAAGAGAAGCATAATGCTAAGTTAAGTGTTGTTGAGATGATAATGATTAGGTGGATGAGTGGCTTTACACTTAGAGATAAAATGTGAAATTAATATCTTCGTGAAAGGGTTGGTGTAGCTCCAGTGACAGACAAAATTAGAGTGAGTCGTCTTAGATGGTTTGGTCACATTAAACGTCGACCATCTGATGATCTGATTAGGAGAGCAGATGTTTTATATTCGACTTATGTTAAGAAAGGCAGATGTTGACATAGGAAGACGAGCTTATTGTATAAAAAATGATCTTAATTTATTAGAACTAAATGAAAATATGACACCAAATAGGACGCAATGGAGAAAACAGATTCATGTAGCTGACTCACGTAGTGGGATTAAGGCTTTGTTGTTGTTATTGTTGTTGTATAAAACTAATTTCCTATGCCTTTAAAAATATATTATATGAACTTCAATTTCTACGTACATACTATTAAATTTCTATGTACTTATATGTTTTAACACAAACTTCAATTTGCACGTACATATAGTTTTACGTCTGTATGCAAATTTTTTATGTCATCAAATATATAATATCTAAACTTTTATATTCATAATCCTAGGACATTGGTTTGATAAGTGTATGCATGAGATGTGTTTTACTGATAAAAAGTAAGTGAGAATTATAATTTTGAATTGATATACAAGATTTAAATGCATTAAATAGAAGTTTAAGTGTTGGATATATAAATACATGGGAATTGAGTAACATACATAATTTATTACTTTCAAGTGAATGATCATGTTAGTTTATATTCAAATAAATTTGAATGATTCATTTTAATTATTGCATTTGTGAGTTCACACGACATTATTTTGTACTAACTTCATTATAATACAAATTTTTTGATATGCCTCTGGGAGGTAAATCAGGTTGAGTCTACCATTGATGGTGAATGTCCGGTGATTCTGTGAAGAGGTTGTGAAGTTACTTAAGAGTTTAGAGTAAACATGATGATGTCAAACTTAACATCTGTGAGAATCGTGCAAAAGCTCTTTCTTTTTTCTTCCTTCTTTATGTTAGAAAGGGTCGGTTCTGTTGTTACGTCGACATTCTTTTTGTCGAATGATTAAAGTCCGAATTTTGGACATATGGTTTATACCAAAAAATTGTTGTTACATCTATTTATGGGGCGACGATCATCGATTGTTGGTACTCCTCTTTATAGGTGTGTGGTCATCTAAAGTTGGTACACCTCTTTGTGGGCGTGGTGGTCCTCGCTTTTCAATTGATTCGTTAGGCAATTTTTGTGGTGTTGAATTAGTATGGGTTCTTACATTTTTATGTCATAATTTTAATGACTCTCACCCCTAAACAACTTGTACATTTCTTTCTGGGGGTAGCGATTCACACCCTGTTGATTATACCGACTGAGTTTCTGGCTTGACTACACTTGTTGGATAATTTGTCATAAGCTCTCCCGCTATTTTGTTTAAATTGTTAATCACCTTGTGAGAGATTGAGACAACCATTAAAATCGTCTATTCCATTATTTGAGATAGACGACTTTGATCGAGCTATCGTATAAAATGCTTAAACTTAAAGGTCCACACTAAGCTGTGTTAGTTGTCGACTTGACAGTTAACATGACATATTTTTACAATGGGTAATGAAATCAAATAATTAATTAATTAACAAAACTTTGAAACATCATAAAGAAAAATAAACATATAAAATTTTAAAACACTCCAAACAAACATTTTGCATACACGTCATGCACTTCAAACAAACCTTTTGCATTTCAATTTGTTTTAAAACTTAGTATTGGTTGGCAAAAAGTTGGTTTGGAGTATTTTAAAATTCTATATACTTATTTTTATTTATGATTTTTCAAAGTTAATTAATTAATTATTTTAAAAGTATGTTATGTTAACTGTCACATCAACAACTAGAATGAATTAGCATAGACCCTTTTGATTAATCATTTTGTATGGATAACTTGATATGGCTTGTCTATCCCAAACAATGGAAGGTGGTTTCGATGGTTGTCTTAACGTCTCACAAGTTGATTAGCAATTTAAACAAAACAACGAGGGATCTTATGATGGGTTATACAAAGAGAGCAGTCATGTCAAAAGCTCAACAACTAGTCAACAAGGTGAACCGTCACTCCTATAAAGAGGTGTAGCAATTGTTTAGGGATAGAAATAGTCGAACTTATAACATAAAAATGTACGAGCTCATACCGGTTCGACACAGTCGAAGTCGCTTAACAAACCAATCGAAAGGCAATGATCGTCATCCACACAAAGAAGTGTATCAATGGTTGAGGACTGCCACCTTCACAAAGTGATATATTAATGGTTGAGGATCGCCACCCCCATAAAATGATGTAACAATAGTCAAGAATCGTCACCCCCATAATGAGGTGTACTAACAATCTTCGGGTATAAATTCATTGTTCAAACATCAATTCAAATTTAAATCATTCGACAAAAGACTGTCAAATGTGGCTAGAAAGTTGACCCTTTCTAAAATAAAAAAATGTGAAAGATGAAAGATATTTTGCAAGTCTCACAGACGTAAAATTTGATGTCGTCCTTCTTGTTCTAAGCTACAATGAAGTTTCATGATCTCTTCACACGATCTCCAGACGATCATCGTCGACAAACGATCCAACCGAATTTACCTTCCAGATGCACATTAAAAAGTTTGTATGAGCATTAGAGTCAATACAAGGTAATATATGTAAACTCATGAATGTAATAATAAAAGTGAATCATCCAAATTGATTTGAATGCAAGCTAGTGTGATCATCTATATAGAAGTAATGAACTATGCATGTCACTCAATTACCATGATTTACATATCTATCGTTTAAACTTCCATTTTTTATACATAACATTCAAATCTTGCATGTCACTTCAAAGGTACTATTCTCACTTACTTTATAAAAATAAAACACATCGACTGCATATTTTTATTATACAAAGGTACTATGAATATGAATGTGAAACCTTATATATTATATATTTGATGACATAATAAATTTACATACATAAGTAAAGTTATATCTACGTACAATTTATGGCGTTAAAAATATAAATACATAGGAACTTAGTGGTATGTATGTAGAAATTGATATTTAGATGATATATTTGTAAAGGAATAGAAAATTAGTAGTATGCATTAAAAATTGAAGTGAAGATGGTATACTTGTAAAAGCATAAAAAATAGTGATATGCATGTAGAAAATGAAGTTCGGATGTTAGACATGAAAAAATATATATAAGAATTAAGCAGCAGACATGTAAGAATTTGAAGTATAGATGTCATGTGTGAAAATTGATATGAATTAGATGTTTCAATCTCTTGTTTTACTTTTATGTCTAATAAGGGGCATTGATTTATTGTTGAATTTGAGATGAAATTAAAGGAAGTTTGTAAGTAATTTAGGTGACAAAGTTTGAGCAGATTTTACGCCGTTTTTCAGCAAGATTTTGGCTAGCATTTGAGCGGCGTTTCAACGAAATTCAAATATCGTTTGAGCAGCATTCAAATAGGATCAAAGAACTGTTTCGCAACAGGATTTGGATAGGTTTTTGCGTGGTCTAAGCGTTGTTTTGTAGCAGAAATTTAACATGTTTCAAACAAATTTTGGGCGTGTCTGGTAGTTGACTTTCAACTTTTAAGATTTCAATGGCTGTTTTGCAATATGATATATGTAAAATTGCTGCAAAATTCAAAAGGTCAAACATGATACCATGTACATGAAAGAACTCATTAATGTATATGAAATCAAATGAAATCGATTCATTTAAAAAGAAATAGAATTAAGTGCAAATAAAATATCACTACATGATTATGTGACTAAAATTATAATAGCAAATCTATATGAAATAAACCAAAATTCATAACTCATTCATATTAAGGAGATGGTTGTTTTCGTTCGTTTTTCTCTCTTTTATTTTAAAAGGAGTCGCTAGCTTGTCGATCGTCGTATACTTCCCTCATTCGAATAAATCTCCCTTCCGAACCAGATATGTGATTCGAAGAGGAGAGGAAACGAATAAAAAAGAGACATACGACAAAACGACAAACAAGAGAAAACACAAAACGTGAAGAGCCTACGTGCGGTAAATCTCGCAAGGATAGGTTAAGAGTGTCCGTCCAAACAAGATCGGGCGAAAGCACCTTAAACTGATATCCGCGAAAGAAT
>NW_018165040.1:1396640-1396956 GCF_001263595.1 Phalaenopsis equestris
TCTTATTTCTGCTACAGGACTCTCCTAGACTCTAAAAGTACATAAGAAAATAAAAGACTCAATCCTGCATGAAAACAAGTGTCAGCGGGAAAGCTCACATGCAAATAACGTATCATGAGTCATGCCTTAAAAGTGGGGGAGCTAATAGCACCTGCAAGCCAAAATGTCAGAAATCATTACTTACTCCTCCATAGCTGTACCTGTGTGTGTGCATATGAATAGACATGACTCCCTGCAGAAAAGCGCCCTAACACACTACCACACATATGCAGCATGCAGACACACCATAAGCATGATGAAAAGAAAGATACCTGAC
>NW_018165040.1:1397757-1399226 GCF_001263595.1 Phalaenopsis equestris
GATTCTAGCTAGAGAGAATCACCCAAGTGCAAATGCAAACACATATGGAGCGACATGCAAGCAGGCAAGCATGTGATATAATGCAAAAGCAGACAAAAATGCAGGTGATCGGCCGCCCGGGCCGTGGTGGTCGTTCAAACCAAAGTGATACGCTCACCGAGCCGGAGCGGCCTATCGGAGCAAAGTGAAATGCTCGCCGGGCCGGGGCGGCCGGTCAGAGCGAAGTGAAATGCAATATGCACCAAGCCAAAAAATGCAATATGCAGCAAACCAACATGCAAATAGCAAACCGGGCTCGTGCTAACGACCTTACCTGGGAGACCTAAGGTTTAGACCATTGGATATGCGGCACCGCCGCCTCTTGCTCTGGTAAGGAAATATAGGGAATTTCTCTCCGGCTCTCCGAGGGGAAAACTCTCCACGACGTCGCGAAATAGGATAGCTACAAAGCTTTTCTTATTTTTTACTACAAAGCTTTTCTTATTTTTGCGAACTCCTCCAAACTTTGCAAAGCGAGCCAGCTAAAAAGCTTCTCTCGCTTTTGCCAAGTTCGACCTCCCAACTTCTCCAAATAAAGTTGGGGAATCCAAAGCAAGGGGAGTGAGGGACTCCGACCCATCGTGACTTGTGTTAAGGTTCGCAACAAGCGGGGAGACACTCGGTTCTACGGGGGGATTTGGCCACGCACAGGAAGTCCTAACCTAAAGGTTGGCTCTAGGAAATTCAACGATCCATCACGCAGGCATGTCGTCGTGCCGACTCTCGCCGACGCACACACCCCGTGTGGGAGATTGACCCCATACGCCTAAACATCGCTAAGAGTTAGAAAATCTCACCACTGTGACAGTTGCAGACGCTTTTTCTTTACTTGCTCCAAGATCGCCGGCATCTGATCTATGCTCCAGTGTGCCTTGTAGAATGTGCACATGATAAAAAAAATAACCCAATGAGGGCAGGAGTCAGTGAGGTATGCAAAGCATTTGAAAATAAACGAATTCCGACGACCGACAGTTTCTTACGGGCAACCCCACAAACCAATCCCTGAAATAATGCCGACAGAGGGTCGCTCAATAACGACAAAAGAATGAAACCCACGGGGACACCGGTGGGAAGAAGCGCTGACGGAGGCTTTTCCACGAGGAAGATGACCCTCACACCTCCCCGAACAACGAAGTTGCTCGCTGTTCGGTGGCGTCGAGGTACTCCGGCGAGGCGTTCGGTCACCGAGAAGGTAGGACGACGACGTGTAGAGGCTAGCTCGTCGGTGGTATACACCGGGAGCGAAAGAAACACAGAGGAGTGCCCAAAATCCGACGTTCTCCTTGCTGATTTTCTCCAACGTAACTCTCCAATGTAAATGCGACGCCGACGGGGCAAAAAGGTGGGCGAGAAAGAGGTCCAATGAATGACCGGATCTCGACGTCAGAGTTGGAGGAGCCGGCGGACCTCGTTGCAGCCAAGACAAGGAG
>NW_018165040.1:1399256-1399806 GCF_001263595.1 Phalaenopsis equestris
CGGTGGGATACACCGGGAGCGAAAGAAACACAGAGGAGTGCCCAAAATCCGACGTTCTCCTCGCTGATTTTCTCCAATGTAAATGCGACGCCGACGGGGCAAAAAGGTGGGCGAGAAAGAGGTCCAGCGAATGACCGGATCTCGACGTCAGAGTTGGAGGAGCCGGCGGATCTGCTTGCAGCCAAGAAGAGAAGAAGAAGAAGGAAAAGGGAGGTGGCGGCGTCGAACCTCGCCGACGAGGAGGAGAACGGCAAGCATCTGGGAGACGAAGCTTGGGCCGGCTTTACGAGAGAGAAGACCGAGAGCTTGGGCAGGGCGGCTGGAGGTGGCAGACGGCCGGCCGAGGGCAGATCTGACGATGGTAAGGAGCTCCGCCCGGCTAGCAGGGCGTGAAGGTCGGCAGTCCGGCGGCTAGTGTGCGGCCGCGAGGGTGACGGCGCGGTTGAAAGAGAGGAAGGAGGGATGCCGGCCGGGAGGGGGGGGCGTAGAAGGCGGCGGGCTTCTCCGGCGACGAGCGGGGGGCCGGCGGGCGGGGGGGGACACGCGGCGG